>NC_079457.1:20999013-21239013 GCF_903798145.1 Danio aesculapii
GTTCACTTCGATTGATTTTTTTAGACATTAAAACAGCTCGTTATTCTACTTCATGTTAAACAGGGATATTATCTTATTGTATTATTTTAATTTTATGTATAGTCATAAACATATTCATTTGGATAGCAAGGGGTTTGACCATTTTCTGCTGTTTTATTATTCCGATTCATTTGCCTTAGGAAAAAATGACTAGTAAGTTCTAAAATCGCAGAAACAGGCGCACTTCTGCATTGAAGAATAAAGTTAATACCACAAGATTCAAACATTAATATTTCGTGTTGTGAGCGTTGAGTAATGTGATGGTTAATGTGGTGGAAGGAAAATTATCTGATTTGCATAAATAAATGACACAAATGAGCTGAAAACTCACTGGTATGTTGGCATTAGCACCATTTAGTGATGCATGTTATATTGAATATTCACAATACATATACCTTTCTTGGTAACACCACATGTACTTACTAGAGTAAATCATGCGTAAATCAGCCCAAGCTTATTGCAGATACGTTCCGTAGCTTATACATGTTGCTCTGGGTATATTTAGTTGCACGTTTTAAAGGACAAATCCACTAGAGGGCGCTATCTATTATTCTTTCTATTTTGTTGTCTAATCTGAAATGCGTTGCTTTGGGTATTTTTCTGGTATGTTTCAGATATTCTTGTACACGTCTAAAAGAAGGCAGAGCTTGTCTTATAGATCACCTAGTGTATCACTGATCTAAACCCAAACAATAGTGTTTTTTCAAGAGCAAACATAAGAGAAACGTACACTGCGACCACATAGATTTACCTTGATTTTTAGATTGCTTTTAGATTGTCTTTTTTGGAACCATGTTACAACGTACTCGAACCAGTGTGCTCTGCATCAAAAGTACAGCACCGTACAAAGTTAGGTTCAATTTAAGACGAAAATATTTAATGCAGACTTTAAATGTCAATTTTGCCAAGCCTAACAGTGCTTTTATATCTAATCAAAAATCTTTATTTGGCAATTGATTATTTATTTGGTAATTTATTATTGATGAATGTCCCAACCTTTATATTTGCAAAGTAAAATGTGTGTTGTAACTTTTTTTTCTGTGATTATATCTGAATTTCCTTAACTGAGACCCACAGTATTCAGCATGTTCATTATGTGTACGATTTTGACCAACTGTGTGTTCATGACTTTTAGTAATCCTCCCGAGTGGTCCAAACAAGTAGAGTAAGTATTGATCCAAACCACATAATGCCTCATTCACAATATATACCACAGTTGTTTTATATATATTTTAACCTCCTGCTTTTTCCTCAGGTATACTTTCACTGGAATTTATACGTTTGAATCAGCAGTAAAAATCATTGCCCGTGGATTCTGTATAGATGGCTTCACATTCCTTAGAGATCCATGGAACTGGCTGGATTTCATGGTCATCTCAATGGCGTAAGTATTCAGTCAATTTCACATTTTATAACAAGGAAAGTGGCAACTTAAGACTAATACATCTAGCAAAAAAAATCTTTAAAAAATGTGTCCTCTTTCTTTTTCTTATATATATATATATAAATTTGGATTTTAATCCAGTTTTTTCAGACTCAAACTGATAGCAGGGCTGGGCGATTTGGCCTAAAATCTAAATCTCGATTAATTGAACATTTTAACTCGATTACGATTAATGAACGACGCAGAGGAAAATAGTCAGCCTTAAAGTCCCCATGAACCGGAAGCTGCGACTGTTATTTTTTTTGTAATGTGAAGCAGTTCCTACACTGTGAAACCAAACAGTCAGCTTCATCAAATGAAATGAGTGTAGTTAACTCAAAATTTGCTGAAAGCTAATCCTACTCATTTGTAAATAGTCTTCAACTCCGTGTTCAAGGTAATGAGTTAATTAAATACCTCATTACCTAAAACTCACAACTTAAATGGAGTAAGTTCACAGCACTCATATAGATTAGTTTTTTAACTCAAATGGTTTGTAGTAATCGGTTTCTTTAAATGGTTTGAGTTGCCTTAACTTATTGGGTTTTACAGTACTCAGTTGGATTGAGTTCTCTTCATTTATTGGGTTTTACTCTGCTCAAATTGCTACAGTGTAGAGAAACGGAATATTAAGTGAGAAAACATTGGGCGTGGTTTGTTTTTTCTACATCGAGCTGAATGGATGTAGTAAAGATTGGGAAAAGGGTTTACAGAAACCTCTGCCTCACTAAATGTGTCAGCGTGATTAAATATGTCAGCTACGCCCATTTGCTAAGATATATATATGAAATCTGACAATTTAACTGAAAACAAACAGAAGTACATTTACAGATTTCAGTTAAAGATTATAAGGGCAAACTATTTTTTTTCTTAATGACATGCACAGAACTATTCACCACAAAACTACCAATGTAAGTTAACAAAATTATATGGTTGGTCTTGATTTCTTGGGGACTTTAACAGAGCGGGGTCACATGACTCCACACGCTGTAGGGAAAGTAATTGAAAAAAAAAATCGACCTAGAAAATTAAGATCGATTATAGGTTCTTGTATGTTGATTTCGATTACTTAACGAATAATCGTCCTGCCCTAACTGATGAAAAAATAACTGATTATATAATTAAGAAAAATCATCATTTTAGTTTTGCAGTTATGAATGTTTATTTGTGCTTATCATTTTATCAGTTTAAAAACATAAAAATAAATCATTCAACTGGAAATGACTGTCTTTCTTCCAAAATTGCTTAAATTTATAATTTTTTTCTGTTTATAACGGATGATGAAAACAAATATTTGTAAAGGTTTTATTGTGTGTGCGGGACACAAACAACACATTATCCACTCTTCTGTTTTGTCATTAACCATTTGAATGTTTTTAGGTAGCATCTGTATGGATGTGGAAGCTCTGCTCGTGTCTTGTCCAGTTCCTCACTGCTCTGCATTTGTCCTTGTGACTCTGTTTTTCTCCTCATCTTTCTTGCTGCGCTCTGAATACACCTGGTTCTTGCTCTGATGCTCACTCTTTTCTTCTCTTCTGAGAATTTTCATCGTTCAGATGTTCCAGCAGATCAGTGTTTAGAGCCATTCACCAACAACACGACTCCCGGCAGCCCACACACTCAATGATTCTCATCGAGTTCTCATTCTCCATTTTCACTTTATCTCTTTCTATCAGCTTATGTATCTGTCATGTTTTCTGTATTCAAATTCCAGACATATTCATTTCAGATATAATGTATGTTCTTTCATAAATTCACCATAGGGGATACTTGCTTATGAAAGATATTAGGGGCGGGAAACAGATCAGATTTGATTGTTGTTTGCCAAATATCTAAAATCCATTACACATTTGTCATCTTTTCTTTTTTTGGCTGGAGACTTTCATATTATCACAGACACCAGCGATCTAGCCTGTGCAGATCACCAGTATACATGCAGATTGCTGGAGAACTACAAATTTGCCAGCAAAAGAACTCTGGTGTCCAATGTTGTTCACGCAATGGCATTGTGGAGTACAGTGGTTCAGATAGCCCAACACGAAAAAAGATCATTATACACAATTCACTCATAGTGGTTAAATAGGCAACCTAAATAAAGTCCTCCACATACTCCTCAATAGATCGGGCTTCCTTGCGGAGACGCATGATTTTAATACCCGCTGGATCCATTTATGTGGCTGAGTCTTCTATAATGTGAATTGGACGCTGACAAAGGAGTGCAGATCCAAATGCAGGGTTTATTATGCAGAGAATGGTCAGGCAAGCAACAGTCAACACAGGAGCAAACAAATGTATACAGGCAATCCAGAGTCATGGTCAATAAACAGGCAGATGGTCAAAAGGCAGACAGCAGACAACGTAAAACAAACAAAACAAAGCAAGGTTCAAACACGGAAGGCAAGGAAAACGCGTTGTAATGTTCACAGTTCAGTATACCAAGACTCAGCAACGTGTGTGTTTGAGAGGTGTATAGATACTCTGTGTAATTAGTCCTGAACAGCTTCAGCTGTGTCTGTTTGCTATCATGGGGATCTAGACCAGGTGTGTGAGTGGTGCATGGCTGGATATGTAGTTCTTTTGCTGGAAGATTTGTAGCTCTCCAGTGATCTGCATGTATACCAGTCATCTGCACACGCTGGATCGCTGGTGACCGTGAAACATATGATATGAAATGATATTTTGATTTGATATGATAATTTGCACTTTTGACAAATGCTATTATTATTGTTGTAGTTGTTGTTATTTATGTACTATTATTAGGCCTATATTAAAATTTGTCTTTTTTTTTTTTACAATGATCATTAATGATCATTAATAATAATAATACAACAATAATAATGTGTTACTTTAAATTCTGAATTATAATCTATATAATTGTCACAGCAATTGTATTTGTATTGTAATTGTTACCGTATTTTTCAGAAAATAAGTTACAAGAAGTCAAAATTGGTTTACTTTTAAAGTAAAACAACTTTATTATTGTATTTACAAGCATTATAAACATTTTTATAAACATTTTAGTTCCCTTCACTTTATGACTAACCCTTTAAATGTAACAGAACTCAGATTAGAAAAAGCTATTAAAAATAAAGAAAATTAACAAAAACGACACCCACTGTAAACACCATTTGTTATCAATGCCAAGCCTAAAAAATGCAAGTAAAACTTTCAATATATAAATTGCACGTTTCAAATGACTACAAAAAGTTGATTCTGTATCTTATATTCTAGAAAATACGGTATATTGAATCCCCCCCAGCTCTAAAAGCCATTTAACCTATTGAGAATCAGCTCATCTTAATCTGCATATGAAAGTCATTAAGTACTAAATCATGACCATGTCTCCATGTAACTTTGATTTGATCATTGCAGGTATATAACAGAGTTTGTAAACCTAGGCAATGTCTCAGCTCTGCGCACGTTCAGAGTTCTGAGGGCATTGAAAACTATTTCTGTAATCCCAGGTAAGAGAGTGTGTGAGCGGGATGGGTTCGGGTCGGTGTTAGGTGTACGTGTGTGTATTTTGGTTTTCTTTTCCTTCCTTCCCCCCTGTAGTGGACAGGCTCTGTGAGTGCCGTTTCTACTGGTGGTTCGTTGGCGTGGTGGTGGTGGTGATGGTGGTGTTTTGGTGTGTTTGTGGTTGTCATTGGTGTCTGTGTGTGATCCTCCCTTATTTCAGATATGTAACAGAGTTTGTGGACCTGGGGAATGTATCTGCGCTGAGAACATTCAGAGTTCTCCGAGCATTGAAAACTATCTCTGTCATTCCAGGTGAGACGCAGTTTTGACGCTGAGGTTAACTTTCAGTTTGACCCCTATTACTATTCAATTTGAAATCTTTTCTTTTTTGTTGGACGTCTCTCTCTCTCATTATTTTTTTATAGCCAAAATTAATTTTGAGAGGACCGTTTGATTTGCTTTTTTCTGAACAAAATGATCAAAAATGGTACTTATACATTTTTGATAGGCTTTGCAGTCTACTATCGATCTCCAGAGACCTTTACTTTAAATCCCCCATTAGAATTTTCAGAGCAGATTAGAGTCATTTAGAAAGCTTTAAGCACCAAACCTGTTACCTCTTTTGTATAGTCAATAAACGTCTATAAACAAACCCCGAACTGTATTAAACTTAAGCCGCTTAATTATTTGTAGGTCGTACACCAACTCAGATCTCCGACTTACAAAAGGCTCTGTTTTGTTGCAGAGTTTAATTTCAGCTAATTGTAGAATTCATCAGTGTGCAATCTTACAATTAGTTTGATAATCAAATGATCTGTCGATGATTTAAGCGAACTTTATTAAACATTTTGATTAGTTTGGGCTTGTTTTTATTGTGTTTTTAATGTTTGATGGCATCCAGCACTCATATGGTGAAGGCTCTCAATTTTAATAGAAATTTGCTAGTTGTATAGACTAGCCTCAATGCAAAATGGATGTAATCTTTTGAGAATTGGTACCATATTAACATATTAAATGTTATATTTAAAAGAGCATTTATCTACCAGACTCTTAGTTCTTGGGATGCCCCAAATGTTTGGCTTCCGAAAATTTTGGTTTTTGCCTGAAATAGAAAAACGGGCAAAATTTTGCAACCAGAGGTCGCTGTCTGCCTCTTTGCAATGCTTAAATATGTTACTGGGCTACGTTTTCTCACATCTGTAAGAAGCTGGTCACCTTGTCATGGATAATATATCACCTCCTGATCTACAATTAAGTTTTTTGTGGTATTTATTCAGTGCTGCATGAATAACTGCATGAAAATAATCCTTTATTTTACAATAATAAGTCCCTGTGAACGCAGATTTAACAGGGTTTTTTTTTACAGTAAAAAGAAACAAATTTTATTGACGTCATTCTGCCCCTTAGTCTTAGTTTCACTAAGAAACTACAGCCAAACATATGCACATTTTTGCAGTTTCGCAAAAATGTATCCCTGGGCACGTACTTCCTATGAGCCTGGGTTTCAAATATGATCTGAAAAAAAAAAAAGCTATGCTGTGCCACACTGCCCAGCAGTATTTTGTGCTGGGCATTCATTTATTCACTCTCCCTTAAGCCATAACCCAGTCACTGCACAGTGTGAATCTCACACCAGACACAGAAAGCTCTGCGCTATGAAACCCATTCAATTCAATGGCGCATGCCATGGAAGAACAAGAGCAGTGAAGTGAAACTCTTAAAATGAGACTGCTTTTGTTTCCATGTAAACCACCTTAATTTAGTATAAAATGCATCCTATCCTTTGAATTGATATGTTTAGTCCATTTTTAGCAGACCTGTGCAGGATTGTTTTGACAAAACTTTGCAAAAGCACAAAAGAAAAGCATTTACATTTTCAGTACATCATTGATGTGTGAACACTAAAATACTAAAAAGGGTAGAGTCTAATAACCAAAACAAAACAGAGTAGCCTCAATAATCAAAGTGTAAAGAGTTAAGGCAGGAATGCATTAAATTTTCTGATTATTATATCAGGAAACCAACAAAACTAGCCTTGTGTCCTCAGAGCACTAGAGTAGATATTTTTAACAAGCTATGCTTTGTTCCCCAAGATAAAAATTGCATGGCTCTCAGTGAGTTCCCAGAGAACATACTTGTTACTTATTTATGAAGACTGCCAAGCCTAGTTTGTGGACATATTTTATGCTGCATGATGCTTTGGAAGTCACTTGCTTTTATAGTATTAGCCTACTAAGTGCTTGGCTGCCTTTTATTCTTTTGAATATTCATTTTTCTTCACTTTTTTTCTTTTATTTGTATGAAACTCACAAATTGCACCTGGAAGTAAAATAACAATCAAATGAGAATAACGCAGATGTCTGTTTCCGAGGAGTTAATTTAGTCTTCGTTTAACATGTGGGGTTGATTTGTATTTACTTCAGAAGCTTTCCAATGATGTCAGACCTTTATGTCTTGACACATTAGCATCATTTTCAGTGAAAATAAAAAAGAGAATCTGGATTTATTTAGCTGACTAGGTTTTACTGCAAGTCATGTTTGTCAAACTCATGTTTAGTCAGGGTTTAGCATACTCATCAAATCTGTTAGATGTTTTGGTTGGGTTTATGGGTGACAAATTTGCAGCAAATCAATACTAACCTTCATCTTCATATTTGAGAGACTGCAGCTTATGAAGGAGTCAGTGCAGTTCTCTTGAAGCATAACTTAGCATTTCTGATGGAGCCCTGGAAGATTTTTACACTGGACTTGTTTTGATCAGCCTTCAAACTGAAATGACCTGCATGCAAACTTCACCCCTTTAGTCCCTGCCTGCTTTATTCTCCCTATGTCATGGCCCTCTGGTTGTGCTGCAGTATTTATAGACAAATGGATGTCAGGTTGTACTCACTGTTTCAGGGAGTCCTCCCTTTATTGCTCGCAGGTTGTCCTGTGAGACTTTGTTTTTGGAATCATTTAAAAAGGTTTTTGGTTTTGTATATGTTATGAAATGATGTATTATCTTTCATAGGTACTTATCAAAGACAATTTTAAGAAAAACGATACATTATTAATCTGAATAGTCAGAATGAAGGGATGGCTCCTAAGCAGTATCTGTGTACATAAGCTTAAAGTGTATTTCGTGGTTCTTTTATTTATGAGTTGTCATTATGATTATAAAAAGGATTCAAGGCATGATTTGAAATAAACTAAATAAAAGGATGTACAGTTAAAACTCCAATTAATGCCAAAATCTGCATCCTTATATGGAAAGATGACTCACAAGTCAAATTTCTGTCATTATTACCTATACATTCTTGATTTTCTTTCTTGTGTTGAACATAATACAAGTTATTTTAAGAATGGTGGTTGATGGTACCCATTGATATCCATAGCATTCTATGGAAGTGAACTGGTATCATCAGGCAACATTTATTTTAAATATCTTCTTTAGTGTTGAACAGAAGAAAGAAACCACACGAGGGAGAGTAAATGATGAGGTAATTTTAACTATCCCTTTAAGCATCCATATCAGTGGTACTCAAGTGGTTTTGCATCAGTATTTTACATTCGCATCATCATGCAAATCAGCAGACAATTATTTTTCACACACAATGCATTAAGCCAAAAGCCATGTTTATGAGTTTATGATATTATGATATGATAATATCATGCGTCATGGTCATGTTGCCATCTGTCAAAATTGGCTTCATCTAAGTGACAGATGACTTTTGAGTTTGATATAATGCTTAGCATTTGATATTAACAATGGAAGATCCATGACAGAGATGCCCAAAGTAGGGCCCATGGGCCAAAGTTGGCCCATGGTAACCTTTGATTTGGCCCGCCATCCCATCTAAAAACAGAGGGAGAATGATGGGGAGGTGGCTGGGGCGAATGCCTTTGACTGAGATTGTCATTTCAAATTTAACGTAACCTTTTGTTTCTTTGTTTTATTGCTGAGCTACAAAAAACACCTGACATTAAATGATTCAATGATACTGTAAATGAATCAGACTTTTAAAATGTAAATACTGTCAGCAAACTGCACAAGACATCTGCGAGCAAATCAAAGTAAGCTTGACTAGTGTAATCAGCATTGAACTTGTGTTATAAATGGGATTGTTTATGTTTCACTGTAATAAGTTCATTATAAAATGTTAAAAATGATACTGCTTTATTCAATATGACTTAAAGCAATATTTTGTAGTTAATTTTAAATATTTTCGAATAAATTAGAAAATTACCCATGGCAAATTTGTTATATACAGTTTGGTATATATTCGGCCCACAGCCTTCTATCAAGTTTGCTTTTTGGCCCTTTATAGGAAAAAGTTTGGGCACCTTTGTTTTAAAGTTTAGATTCAACAAAGATTAATTGTATTTAATTATTTTAAAATGAATACAATACAGTGTTATTTTACATTTGATTAATATTGAGTTTCTGTTCTTCAATGCTGCTAGACACCACAGAAAACCATTAAAAAACTTCATTTTTAGTTTTGTTCTGTTGTATTCATCTATGCTTGCAAATTGTTTATTATGTTTTGTGTAGATGTATAAATCTTTTCCATGTAGAGGGATTTAGGTATTCTTTTGTGAAATTATGATCATATTGCAATATATATTGCAGAAAAACAAAATTCACAATATCATGCAGCCCTAGTGTATAACAAGTAACAAGTGCTCCTAATAAAAAAGTTACAGTAGAGCCTTACCATGCCATATATTCGGCCCACACCCCTCAAACAAGTTTGCTTTTTGGCCCTTTATAGGAAAAAGTTTGGGCACCCCTGATCTATGAGATGTTTTTTTGCCCATTTCTTTATTTTATTTACACAAACATATATATATATTTATATACAAAACAGCATTAACTAGTTTTGACATAATAATATGCTTTTGGTATCTAAATTATATGTTTTGATACCCAAAACTTAATCCTAACCCCTATAGAAGGGGTGTCAAACTCCCTATACAGTTTAGTTTCAACCCTGCTTCAACACACTTACCTATAAACAAGCCTGAAGGAGTTAGTTTGATCAACTGTGTTTAATTAGGGTTGGAACTAAAGAGCTGCAGCCCTCCAGGAACCGAGTTTGACACCTGTCCCCTATAGCAAGAGCATCTGTTTATTTAATATTATTCAATACTTGAATGCAAATACACTGCATAGACATGGTGGAAAAAAAGTTCAATTAGAATATGCATACAAACAACCAGTTGACAACCACAGATATACAGTATAATTACAGTATACAATACCGTGTTTCTTGAGCCCTAAAACCTAGTGCAAAAAATATGAATTCCTCACATCATGCCTTGAGATTCCTTTCATACACTAGGACTTGAGCACACATGCAACGGTCTGTGCTCTTTTGTGTGTTTGTGTGTGTCTGTGTGTGTGCATATTTGATATCTCATAGGTCTGAAGACCATTGTTGGCGCTTTGATCCAGTCGGTGAAGAAGCTGTCAGATGTGATGATCCTCACCGTGTTCTGCCTCAGTGTCTTTGCCCTCATTGGTCTGCAGCTCTTCATGGGAAATCTGCGGCAGAAGTGTGTCATCTGGCCCATCAACATCACAGAAATGTTCCCAGACGTCAATGGCAGCCGTGCATTCAACTGGGACGAGTACATCTTGAATGAAAGTGAGCTTCTATTTACTTTGGCACACACACACAAACAACAGCGTTTAATCTTCAGGTTTTGGATTACATGTGCTGGTATTTAGTGGTTAGATTTATACAAATAATACTACTGAATGTCAGTGCTAATAGCCTAGTTTGCAGCTCTCTGACATATAGCCCTGCTGTGCTTCGAGCATCCTGAGATTGAGTCCCAGCTTGCAGACCCATTCTGGTCCCATCCCCCTCTTTCCTGCTTTCTTCATTTTTGCTTCCTTTCTAGCTACTGTCCTGTCATAATAAAGGCCAAATACCCCCCCACCTCCCAAAATACTAGTGATGGCATTTTTTTTTCATATCACAAAATAAATTGTAGTTTTTTTTTTTATAATATAATATAGCATTCTGATGTTGCGATGTTTGTATTAACTTGTAAAATGATTCAAATTTGTTATGATTTTAGCTTTTACAAATTAAGTTTATTTATAAACTAATTTCGAGAGGATCACGTGCTTACGACTTACCACAGCCGGTCCCGCATTAGCTAATCGTGATTCTCCAACGATATGATTCCTAAGTTACTATAAACCAGAGTTTCTCAACCACGTTCATGGAGGACCAACAGCACTGCACATTTTCCATGTCTCTTTAACCAAACACACCTGATTCAGATCATCAGCTCGTTAGTAGAAGCAAAGGAGACATGAAAAACTAGCAGTGTTGATGGTCCTTCAGGAACATGGTTGAGAAACACTGCTATAAACAACCACAGTCTTCATTCCACGATTATCTTCGTCTGGCGAAACCGCCTCTTTCTCACCTTCTCCTTTTTTCTCATAGATTGGGCAGCATGGCGGCCCAGTGGTTAGCACTGTTGGCCCCACAGCAAGAACACCGCCGGCTCTGGTTCTCGCCAGGCCGCTGGGTGTTTCTCTGCTGAGTTTGTATGTTCTCCCCATGTCAACATAGGTTTCCACCAGATTCTCTGGTTTCCTCCCACCATCCAAAGATATGAGTCATACATAACAGATTAAGCAAAATGGACACTTTGTTTTGCTCCCAGCGTCAGTATCTTTCCTTCTCAAAGAAGTTTACCTTAGCAACTTTGGCTGGGGAGTTTTTGAGGTCTATCTGAGCTCAATCTCCCCTCTTCCTCTCCCTGGGCTCGAGGATCCCTTGAGCTCAGGGCTCTCTGAGCATGTCAAACAAGCTTATGATAAATCATCAGCTAAGTGTGAACTCTTGAAGTACCCCATTTTCGGAAAATATGTTGCTCCTGGCTATTATTTTAATTTCGTAATAATGTAAAATAGTCTACTGACGATGATAATAAAAAATAAAATAAAATGTAGAAAAAATGTCTTAATCGCCCTATAGGGAACAATAAAGCTTACAGTAACAGTAACATAAATATTATAAACCTATTTTGAAGTATTTAGAACAAAAAAATGGAAAGGAAAATGTAAAAAAAAGAAAAGAAAAATTATAAAACAAACAGAAATTGTAGGGTCATTTACTTTAATCTACTTTTTATCGTCAAGCCTAAATGTATTTATTTCTAGTCAAAGTGATTCTACCGGTGTGTGTGAAAATGTTTTATATGCACATTTCACATGCTTGACATTAATTGCATTAATAGTACTGTAGTAATAGTAACCTATATTAATAGTACCTGTGGTCTGTGTGGGTCCTAAAGGGACTCTATCCTGCTCAGTGAGCACCGTCTTTCGGATAAGATGTTAAACCGAGGTCCCGACTCTCTGTGGTCGTTAAAAATCCCAGGATGTCCTTCGAAATAGAGTAAGGGTTTAACCCCGGCATCCTGGCCAAATTTGCCCACTGGCCTCTGTCTATCATGGCCTCCTAACCATCCCCATACCAAAATTGGTATCTCCTCTCCACCAATCAGCTGGTGTCTGGCGCAATATGGCTGCCGTCGCGTCATCCAAGTGGATGCTGCACACTGGTGGTGGTTGAGGAGATTCCTCCAAAAATGTGTAAAGTGTTTTGAGTGTCTAGAAAATCGCTAGATAAATGTAAATAATAACAATAATTATTATTATTTTTATTATTATTTGGTTTGGAATAAAAGGTGCACACATTTCACATTATAAAAAAGAGGACTCGTAGTCCATAAAATACATTCATTTTAATGTCTACGACTTATCAGATATCAATGTTCTCTTTATTGGCCAGAATTTTACTGTCCCTACAAAATGGTCTAGTAACATATTTTCAATCTCTTTTTGTCATCAGCCAATTTCTACTTCCTGCCAGACCAGTTGGATGCACTTTTGTGTGGAAACAGCTCTGATTCAGGGTGAGTGTTTGGCCTTCTCTTTCAAAACATATAAATTATGTATATTTAGAAAACACAATGCTTCTTTATTAAAGGACCCATGAACTATGAAATCAAAACTCCCATCATTTGTTCTACATTTAGGAGGACATTTAACTTTCAAGAAGTTTTAGAATTCAAAACTTTCTTATTAGTCTAAAAACAGCTCAAATTGGCAAATTGTGGAAAACATAGCCTTTGTGTTGCCTTCCTGCTGATTTCAAAATATGGTAAAACTCAATAAACAGCATTAGCAATAACTTAGTCCTTTTCTTTGTACCACAGTTACTTGCATTCAGTGCATTCAATTATATTTTTCTACACCATACTCATATGTCAACAGGTAACAATTTCGCTTTTAAACATATAGTAACATAAAAGTTATTGCCAGTCAAACACAGCACAGCCATCACAGCAAAATGGAGAGATTTAAATCGACATATTGCGCATATGGAGTTATCCACTCCCTGCATGTCATAGCCTACCCTGATAAACATGCAAAAGGTCTATTATTATTATTTTTATTATTATTATTATTATATATTGTATGCACTTATGAAACGAAAGTTTTTAAGTAATTATTATTAGACTATAGAGAAAGCGAGTCATTTTCTTCATGGCTGTGAAAACGTCCTGCAAGCATAAAAAGAATTGCTGGGGAGAATCGCATCAGTTTTAACAAATAAATAAATATATATTTGTAACCTAGCCTATAATAAATAATAATTATTGATCAAGCAAGTTATACTATAATCAGGTGATGTGCTCCATCGGCTCGATAACCTTAATATTATTTCGTAGTGTGTGCTGTGCCGCGGTTTTCATATCTTGCAGTGTGCACACGTTTAAGATTTGAGGTAATACCATCGCCATGATGGTCAAAGAAATCAAAACATTCTTTTCACCCGAACGCAATTTAACTATAAAGGCTAAACAACCTAATTCTTATATTTGCTTATTTTTTGCAGCCTAGGGCTATACTTCTCACCATGTATTGTATCTTTTCTAAAACACACAGTATAGTGTAAAAGCATGTTTATTACTAAGAAAACTAAAACAAACAAACAAAATTCTATTTGAATTAAACACATCACATAAGGTACAGTACACAAAACAGTACCGTCCTATTGTGAAAAGGCAGAGCTGAAAATCTTTGGTTAAAGCGCCACCCAGCGGACAATAGCTGCTGGCTTACGTAGGTTCCTCCGCGGCGGCAGTAAAAATGGCGGCAGACCGACCGTTTTGAAGTGGTGACATCTGTAGATTTGTTAACAAACCAAAAAACTACAATTTGATGCAGGAATTTTAGAAAGACTGAATGTAAGACAATGTTATGCTGACCATATTGGACGTGACAGTAATGTTGCTCCACGCAAGTGTGAGTAAATGTATTCAGTTACATGTAGGCTGGCAATGCAGAAATTTACATTGGTCCTTTCACACATTTGAAAATGTATTATTATGCAAGCTGTTAGCCAATCATTTCATTTACTTCAGAGTACAATCTGTCACACATATGTTAGTGTGTTCTGATAAGCAGGGTTAAAACAAGACAGAAAAATTGCCAACTACTTCTCAATTCTGATGTGTTTATGTAAAAAATATTGATAACATTTAAAAGTGAACTTCAGAAAACAATCAGAATAAACAAAAAGGCAAGTCCATGAGCCCTTTGAAAGGACCAGACGTCTGCTCTTGTTCGTTCATATGTAGAAAAAAGATCAAGCTTGGCAGAAGTCATTCACTGAGATTCTCCTCTGACAAGCATTGTATTGCAATTCATAGAGTGATGCCAAGTCATTATGGGTCGTGTGCTCTCTTCCTCCCTCAGTCGCTGTCCTGAAGGTTACACATGCATGAAGGCTGGTCGCAATCCAAACTATAACTACACCAGCTTTGACAGTTTTGGCTGGGCTTTCCTGGCTCTCTTCCGCCTCATGACGCAGGACTTCTGGGAGAACTTGTACCAGCTGGTAAGGGCGGGGTTTCTTTTCCCTCTTACATCACTAACAGTTCCATTTTTTTATGCATATCAGAAATCTTAAAGGAATAGTTCACTCCAAAATGAAAATGCTCATATACTCAATATACTCCTATTCATGCCATTTCAATTGCATGAAAATTGTGTTCATCTTCTGAACAGAAATGCAGATATTTAAATAAAATGTGAGAGATTCTGTCCAACTACAGAAGGCCGGTTCACTCATTACTCATCACTGTTAATGCTACATTTAAACAGGGAAACAAATGTAAGGATATAGTCCTCTCTGAATGCCTAATGCTAGGGATATTGTCACAATGATTTGCATTTACAGTAGTTGTATACAGGATATCTGTGGGGTCTTAAATAGTCTTAAAATGTTTCAAAAACAATATTTTTAGGCCTTAAAAAGCCTTAAATTGACTGAAATATTGTGTTGTAGGTCTTAAATCATTTTTAACAGGTCTTAATTTTCCTATGTCCATGTAAAACTACCCAATCAGGCAAACACCCATCCAATCACTAACATTCCATTTCAATAAAGGTTTTAACAAAAGGTTTAATTATTAACTCTAATGACCAATTATGCTTTAATTATGTTTCTTTCAATAACATTTGTTTTTTATGTTTTTTTTTATGTCTTAACTGGGCCATTAGAAAAAATCATTTGCGTTTAGATGTGTGTATATCAAAAGTTTCATTCATAATGGTCTTAAAAAGTCTTAAATTTGACTCGATGATACCTGTAGAAAGCCTGTATATACTATACAGTAATATACATTGTTATTTAGGGCTGCAAGATACTAGAAAAATATGCGATTATTGATGTTGAATATTGCAGTGATATTTCTTACAATGAAAAATTTGCCTAGAAAAATGCTATTTTTATTTGCTATGTTTTTAAAATTAGTTATTTATTTAGTAAAATTAAAATAAACCGGTAAATATATATCTTTTAGATCTAATTAATTGAAATTCAGATAAAAAAAAAGGTGAAGGAGAAAATCTCAGCAGTTATTCTGACTCTGATTGACTGTTGTCATTTTGCTCTCTTATGTCTCCGCTCCCGCCATTTGTATTTACTTTCAACTCTGGGTTCACCTTTGTTATGCTCCGGCCAATAGCAGAAAAACAATTATGGAGGTAGGGGGGATAAAGTTAGTTAGGCCCCATCTGATTGGACAACTAATGCATAAAATAAATGGCTGAGATGCGTATATTGCATAAACTATTAACGCATCAATGATAATATTGCAATATACACTACCTGACAAAAGTCTTGTGGCCTAGCCAAGTTTTAAGAACAACAAATAATAACTTGACTTCTAGTCGATCATTTGGTATCAGAGGTGGCTTATATGAAAGGCAAAGGCCTCTAAATTTCGCTTATTTTACCTAATTAAAATATCATCATGCCTTGATTTTTAATGATTTACAGTAATTAGGACAGTAAGGTCTGACTTTGCGTAGACAAAAGTCTTGTCACTTAACAGTAATAATGTACAGTGTAGAATATAAAGTCATGGTGCAGTGGAAAAATAATTAATATTGTGTCTGACTCCCATGAGCTTAGAGGACTGCATCCATACATCTCTGCAATGACTTAAATAACTTAATAATAAAGTCATCTGGAATAGCAAAGAAAGCCTTGCAGGACTCCCAGAGTTCATCAAGATTCTTTGGATTCATCTTCAATGCCTTCTCCATCATCTTACCCCAGACATGCTCAGTAATGTTCATGTCTGGTGACTGGGCTGGCCAATCCTGGAGCAGCTTGACCTTCTTTGCTTTCAGTAACTTTGATGTGGAGGCTGAAACATGAGGAGCAGCGCTCTTCTGCTGAAGGATTTGCCCTCTCCTGTGGTTTGTTATGTAATGGGCAGCACAAATGTCTTGATACCTCAGGCTGTTGCTGTTGCTATCCACTCTGCAGATCTCTCACACATCCTCATACTGAATGTAACCCCAAACCATGATTTTTCCTTCACCAAACTTGACTGATTTCTATGAGAATCTTGGGTCCATGTGGGTTTCAATAGGTCTTCTGCAGTATTTGTGATGATTAACAGTTCAACAAATGATTCATCGGAAAAATCTACCTTCTGCCACTTTTCCAAATGACTAGAAGTGAAGTAATTACTTGTTGCTCTTACAACTGGAATCGATGACAAGACTTTTGTCAGGCAGTGTATTGTGCAGCCCTATTGTTAATCGCACCTTTAATTCATGCAGTGTTTAAGATAAGCCACAGTATATTCACTTCTGCAGACAGCCATTGTTTTGCAGGATGTGCACAAACACAGAGTCTGACCCCTCTGGGATCAGCAGCAGTAATGGACAGCTAAAAGTCTAAATAGCAAAAGGCTAAATAAAGCATCGGTGTACAAGTATAGGCATCTACACTCAATGTTGTTCACCTCAGCTCTCCTATAATCTGATTAACTGTTCTGCCTTGGCTGCATTAATGTATCGGATGTAATTTCATTCAGAATCCTCTCGTTACTAATTAAATATTTTATTTAAAGTCCCTGGAGCTTGTTACATTACATACAGTAGTTGCATCTAGTCTTGAAGAGCCAATTAAAGGAGCTACAAAGCTGCAATGTTTGTGATGTCCCTTTTACAGGTGGATTTTCTCATCCCATCTGTTCTAGTGTAATTGTAAAATCAGATACAACTGAAGTCAGAATTATTAGCCCTCCTGAATTATCAGCCACCCTGTATATTTTTTTTCCGCAATTTCAGTTTAATGGAGAAAAGATTTTGTCAACACATTTTTAAACATAATAGTTTTACTTAATAGTTACTAGTTTTAGTTAATAGAATACTCATTTCTAATAACTGATTTATTTTATCTTGGCCATGATGACAGTACAGAATATTTGACTAGATATTTTTCAAGACACTTCTATACAGCTTAAAGTGACATTTAAAAGCTTAACTAGGTTAATTAGGTTAACTAGGCAGGTTAGGTTAGTTAGGCAAGTGATTGTATAACAGTGGTTTGCTCTGTAGCCAATCAAAAAAAAAAATATTGCTTAAGGCAGCTAATAATATTGACCTTAAAATAGGTTTAAAAAAAAATTAGGGTTAGCTGAAATTCTAAATTATTCTAGCTGAAATAAAACAAATAAGACTTTCTCTAGGAGAAAAAAATATTATAGGAAATACTGTGAAAATTCTCTTGCACTGTTAAACATCATTTGAGGAAAATCTGAAAAAGAAATATAATAGGGCTAATAATTTTGACTTGAACATACAATTTTAGCATTTTAAAAATTCATAGATCCAATTTTAATGTTCATTTTTTTCAAGAAACAAAAAACTAATAATTATAAATAAGTAATAATTAGTTTTATTATGTTATATTATTGTGCTATTTTATAAAAGTATGTTATATATGGTATTGTGTTGTATTTTATAATACTGAGTGATTATCTATTATACAATATCAGGTTTTCAGTTAATTATTTATGCTTATAAATTACAATTTATTATATGCTTATAAATACTTTATACTTCAGTTAATTATTTATGTTTATACATTTATACTGGTAATGGCAAAATGATTAGTCCTCTTGTAAAACTCGAATTCCTTTAAAAAAAAAGTGCTTTTTAACAGAGCAAGGAGATCTTCACAGTATTTCCTAATATGTTTTTGCTTCTGGAAAGAAAGTCTTAAATAAAACTGCTTTCATTTCAGCCAAACTAAAAGATTTATTTTAAATCACTTATAAGGTTATTATTTTTTAGCCCTCTTCTTTTTTAATATTGACTACAGAACAAACCACTTTTGTCCAGTGACTTGCCTAATTAACCTAACTTGCTTAGTTGAACTAATTAATCTTTAATTTTTACTTTAATTTGGACTTTCAAACGAAATAATATTATATTGCAAAACAACTAATAAAATATTATGACCTTTCATCACATGGTAAATCCCAAATAATTAGCAATTAGAAATTAAAACTAGTTATTAAATTGATGTGTTAAAAACAAAATCTCTTTGTTAAACAGCACTCTGGAAGTAATTCATATGATCACAGGTTCACAGGAGGGCTAATAATTTTGCCTTTAACTGTATTTTGGAATTGGAAATGACATTTTTATTCAGTTAAATATTTATTATTTGTCTAATAATTGTTATTTTAACACTCAAAATTTGAATGGACTGAATGTTATACACCCTGCATTCGGCAACATAATGTGTTGTGTTCCTAGAAGACAGGTAATTGCAGTTCTTTTAAAGCTGATGGGAAGAAATGCCACTCCTCATAAGTTAGACTTAGCAGTTTCCCATTATTTTGTCAGGCAAACCAGCTGTACTGTTAAAAAGCATGAAATTACAGGTTAACCATCTGTTCTTCTCTTTTTAATTTTCTCCTAATCCTTTCTGTTTGTGCACCAGCATCTCGGGGTGCCAGTGCCTTGAGCCAGTCTGTTTAATAAAACAAATGCATGTATGTGTGAATATACAGTATGCATGTGTATTCACATTATATGCACAAGTAGGTCAAACAGATGCAGCTGAGGCTCAGAAAAATGATTTGACATTTGCATTTCTTCCAGCGAGTTATATCTTTACAACCATGTATACAATTGAACTGCTTGCATGCATATTGGGTTTATGAGATTTTGGAAATGATCATCATCATGTGTAATATAAGATATTGTGCTTCGTCCACAGACTCTGAGAGCAGCAGGGAAGACCTACATGATTTTCTTTGTGCTGGTCATCTTTGTGGGCTCGTTCTACCTTGTGAATCTGATTCTGGCTGTGGTGGCCATGGCATATGAGGAGCAGAACCAGGCCACCATGGAGGAGGCGGAGCGAAAGGAGGCGGAGTTTAAAGCCATGCTGGAACAGCTGAAGAAACAGCAGGAGGACGCACAGGTCAGGCAGTGCTTTAATGCCGATAATAAGGGTGATAATAATTAGTATATCATGTTTGCTTTCTGTATTGGATGGTTGGATTCTATTTTATTATTGAATAAGGACCAATTCTGGTTTATAATTGTGGACTTTAAAGCAAGATACTGCAGGTGAGGAGAGTAAAGAACTGTAGTCATAGTATATAGTTTTAATTAGTATATTTTAGTATATTTAGTATATTTTATAGTTTCACCATATTTCCTACGTTTTATAAATATAGACCTTAATAAATCTTTTTTTGTATTACATGTTTGCTAAAACGTTATATTTAAATATGCAGATGAAGTATATGCATACATTTCTAGCATAAAAATCAGGTCTGCTTCAGAATTTCTAAACTCTTGTTTCTTTTTTCTTTTTCTTTTTTTACATGTTAGAGTCAGAGAATTTAATTGACGGAATTTTGGCAATGACTTTTTATCACTCCGAAAACATTAAATACAGAAATTTTGTAGAAAAAAATATTGTATATAATTTGGCAAATTACAAATGAACATATTCCTCAGTAAAACCTGCAGAAAACAGATATTAATTAAAGCTGCAAGAAGCGACGAAAGGGACCTTGCACCTGGGCTCAACCCCTGCCTGGTGGCCTTAGGATGAGAGAGAACACCGGACAATATTAATTTAAGCCGATGTTTTAAAAAACCTGAGAAAATCATAGTTTTTTGCCAAACTTCCTTCTATCAGCAGGTGGCACTGTGGCTATAACTTAATATTTGCATTTAGATGTCTTGAGGAGCGGAATCTTAGAGAACACGTGAATTTTCTATCAGATTGGACATTGTGTGGCTATAAGTACTTCCTCTTATATGGCAAAACACTGAACTTTGTCAGTCCGCCATGGACATGCCCTTCGTCGAAAACTCTAGATCTTCACAATTTAACATCGCACTGGCCTTTGGATTATACTGATGGAACTGATTCAATTTGATAAAATTTCTAGGAGGAATTTCTGTAACTGGATATTGGCATGTAAACTTGTTTTGGTCAGGACTGTTATTAAACGTGTGGACAACAACTTCCTGTTTCGTGGCGAAACATCAAAGTTTGTGAGGACGCCACGGACATGCCCTTTGATGACAACTTTAGATCTTTGCAATTTCACATTGCCAATTGAATTTATATGAGAATACCCAATTTGGTGTTGATCTGATAAAATCCCTAGGAGGAGTTCGTTAAAATACAATGCCTGGAAATGGCAAAAACTGCACTTTTTTTCGGCAGAGGAAATTAAAAATATCTGACTTTCTGTTGGGTTTGAGATTTTGCTCCAAGAGACTTTTTTGTAGGTATTGGCATGTTTGATGTGTGAGCCAATATTCGGATGTGTGTGTGAAACGTAGTTCAGGGGTTACTCCATCAAATGTGCATAGGTGGCACTGTCAAGCTATTTTGCCACACCCACTTTGCACGTGTGCAAAGATTTGTGAGTTTTCAAGCATGTTTAGACCATCAAAAATGCAATTCATTCTAGAGAAGAAGAAGAAGAGTAAACTGAGCGATTCCAATAGGGCCTATGCACAGTAGGTGCTCGGTCCCTAAAAAAACTGTGAAGTTTGGTATTTGAAAATGCACTTTAAAAATACGTATTTTAATAAAAATCTAGATAAATAAACAAAAATATTTAAAATGTAATAAAAGAAATCATGTATTTTGGATGTTTTCTTAACATTATACTTAAAATATTACATGCTTAAAAACCTTTTAATTTTAAAGAAAAAAAAAGCTCAACAAATTACTCAGATTTAACAGATGCATTTTGCCTGCAGCGTCGCACCTTATTGCTGATAATAATAACTACAATAATTGATGATAATAATTACAAAATCATGTTTGTCTGCTTAAACAGAGGGTTGGTTTGTATTTTATTATTCACTCTTGACAGAGTCTGCATTATAATATTAGACTAAATAAATTTCTTATTTTGTGACTTTGAAAGGATCAGAAGTGAAACGTATTAATCTAAATGATGTAATGGCAGGCAAATGCAATGGCGACGTCTGCGGGTACAGTGTCTGAGGACGTGGTGGAGGATGATGGAGACGGAGAAGGGAATTTGTCCTGCAGCTCATCTGAGATGTCTAAACTGAGCTCCAAGAGTGCCAAAGAGAGACGCAACCGCAAGAAGAAGTGGCGGCAGAAAGAGCAGGACAAAGAGAAAGGGGACAGCGAGAAGTTTGTCAAATCCGAATCAGACGATGGAAGTAGAAGGAGATTTCGTTTCCCTGATAACCGTTTGGGCCGAAGGAGTTCCATAATGAACCAGGTAAAACAATGGCATCTGTATATCATTATGTTTTTGTAGATTTGAGATTTGTTGGCAAACAGCATGCAAACAATATTGTAATAAAACATTATATAAACATTATATATATACTTTTTTTTCAACTAGTAGCCTGTTATAGACAATCAACATACTAAAGTATTGAATTAAGTATTTTATTTATTTTATGCAAATTTTATTTGAATAATTCATTAATTTATTTATCTAAATTAATAATAAATTTGATTTAAAAGTGCCAGAAAAACAGGAAGATTTATCAAATTAAAAATACAATAAAATGAAAGCTAAAAAGTCTTATAATATCTTGCAGTTGTAGACTATTTGTATATTAATTATGATGACGCAACCAGATTGGATTTCCTGTCGATATCGATAACTAATAGACCAATTACCATGTTTGTAAACATTCAGGATGCGCGCGCAGGGAGGTGGCAGAAAGAAACCGGGAGCGTTAGCATTTACAGCGAGGGAATGACATCTGATGCGGTACAGAGTTTATTGTTGTCTTAGAAATAAGATATATTGATTACACATTATGTATTATTTCCATAATGCTTTTAGCATATTATAACAGCTCGTCACCCAGTGATAAGCACAGTGATTCGGCAAAATTAATGTTAAAGTGAGCGGCGTTTATCTGACAGGTCCATTTGCGATAGCACGCTTCCAATGAATACTGGATAAGACCCAAATATACAATCTCATTGAAGCTCCAAGTGATTTTACAAGAGAGAAGTTAAAGATCTACAAGTCTTTGGATGCCAACAATGTTGTTCTGTGTGGTCATGTGCAAGAAATAATGCTCCAGGATGACCAGATTCAACACTATGTAGAGCTAAAAACCGAGGTTCTGCTTAGCCAAAGACAAGGAAAGAAGACGAAGTTAACGTTATACAAGGACTAGGTAATTAATCACCAACACGCAAAAAGACTGCATTCTGATAGTGAACTACACCTGTACGGCAGGGTATGTGAACATACACATAGAGGTGAAGTTGGTTTTATATTCGCACATTCAGACTCTCTCCTTAATAATGAAATTTCATAAGAGTATTATTTGCAAACTCGAAATATTATTAGCAGCCAATGACTATCAAAGGACAACATTGTTTACAGTCAAAAAACAGTGTTAATGTTGTTTTCAAGTCACATTTGCAAGTTATTTCAGACCGAATATTCAAAGTGCCGTGGTAAACAATATAGGGAGTGTGTCACAAGATGTCACTGAATGAATGTGTGAATATAAAACCAAGTTTACCTTAATAACATACACTTTCACGTTTCATTCTTAGCATTCAGTGTCCGGAGTTTAATGTGTATGAGTAATGTGTATGATTCAGCATAGCGTGAACTTACCTGATATGACATGAGAACTGCAGAGTCCAGCATTTCAAATTAGGTCGTCACTTCATTCAGCTCCCTTTTAGCCAAAGACGTCTGGAGTTAGCACCAAAGCAGTGTGGTGTATGGTAAAAGTTCAGTTTTCTATTTTTGGACTTTTGAATTTGGCATCCTACCGCACAACATGACATCTTTACTATTGCAGCCTGTGTTGTTTTTGCAAGCGGGGACCCGTGTGACGTCATAACTCTTTAGATTTGGAGGCCAATAACCGATATATATATAGGCCGATATATATATAAATATTTCAAAATGTTATATTTTTATGCAGTGAACAACTGATTTTATTTTTAAAACTTCATAAAAGTTTGAACTGATCTTATGAACTGAATGGCCTGAATAGAAAACAAACAAACAAACAATGATTAAAAAATTCCAAGGTGATTATCTAGACCTATGTTCACGATTTCATATAAATCAGCATGCCTTTTCTTCAAATAGCAAATTAACATGCAACTTGACTGTTGCATAAAAATAATAGGTTAACTAACAAAATGGGATTTAATTAACTAGAATTTAATTAAAGTAAAATAAATACATTTGAAGTAAAATGAAAATGAAAGAACTAAAAACTGAAACTAGCTGAAATGTTCTTGAATAAATGTGTTACAGTAATGTACATACTGTATGTACAAATATGTAATGTCTGAAAACCTGTTTTGACAGGTGTTTTGACAGTTCAGAGCCACCGTACAAGCGAAAAGCTAAATACAGATAGTATGTTTTACTTCAGAAAATGTGGCATAAATTCATCCCATTTGGCATTTCAGATTCTTTTGAACACTTGTAGATGCTGCTTGTCAATCAGACAACGCTTCTATGTTCGTTCTTGTTGTCAATTGCGAGACAAATGATCGATGATCGAGGTTTATGATAAACCGATGTGAGTTTGAAACTTTAACTGCAGGCGCTGTATGATGGATCACACGCGTGTAGGGGAAGCGGAGTCAGATTTGTCCTTAGAGCCTGATTTTGATACAACACCTGAGCATTGAGCACAGATGACTTTGACAAACACAGTGCAGAATATAAAGAAAGAAAATAGCGGAGGATTGAGAACTCCTATGCTGGATTCAGTGACTGAATAATAATCATTAGATTACAAACAACCCAATGAGTTGTTTAGCACGTGTGCATCTCTGCTATTATGTTTACACATTTAATATTTTTCCTGAGGCAATTTTTAAACCAAAATACACAATTACACTCTATCAAACATATTTACAATCATAAGGAACATGGTTACTTACTGAGTAATTAACGCACAGCAATAGCACACAAAGAAAGGATGGACTTTGAAGGAATAAACAATGTGGGGAAAGCTTCTAAAAAAGCTCCCAAAAAAGTCTGAACACGTTCAACTCACCCATATGCGAGGCAGGCAGTTCTGTACAATTACATAATCTATCAGCTTAAAGATATCAGCCTAATTTTGACATTGTATCTATAACGATAACATTAAAAATAGCAATTATCGGCCGATAACCATATGGCCTCCAATATATCGGGCATCCCTACCTCAAATATCTAAATTCCAAAGCTTGTCTTATTAAAAATGTTGTCTCTCTGTTTTTTTTTTCTGCCACCAGTCTTTGCTCAGCATCCCAGGCTCTCCATTCCCTTCAAGGCGCAACAGTAAGAGCAGCATCTTCAGCCGCTGTAAAGACGGAGGCTCTGAGAATGAGTTTGCAGATGATGAGCACAGCACGGTTGAGGAGTACGACGAGCGCCGCGACTCCTTCCTAAGCCCTCAGCGTCGCAGCAGCTACACAGGCTTCTACGGCAAGCGCAACAGCACAGTGGATTGCAATGGAGTGGTGTCTCTCATTGGGCCGGGGCCTGGCGGACGCCTTCTGCCTGAGGTGATAATAGATAAGGCAGCCACTGATGACAGCGTAAGGAAGTCTAAGAGTAGATCAGTCTAGGCATGGGCATTATCTATCTCTGAATCTTGGCTCTCTTTCTCTCTCTGTTTGGCTCTTTCTCTTTCTGATGCATTCGTGTAATGGTTATTTTGACTTTGCTCTAAAATTAGCTGCCTTTCAGTTGAGGACTGCTCTCAAAGCCTGTGTGACATGCTGCCTTCCTATGCTAGTTTAAAATTAGCTAACTATAGCTAGATCTCACTAAATTAACTGCTAAGATTTAGCTGTTTCCTACACTACTGTTGCAAAGTTTGGAGTTTTGTAAGATGTTTTACATATATATTTTTTTGAAAACTGCGTTCATTTGATCAAAAGCACAGCAAAGATTTTGTAAAATTGTATTGCAATTTACACTTAAGCTATTTTAAAATGTAATTTATTCCTGTTTTTCGTTAGTCATTAAGTTTTTAGTGCTAAATTGTTGGAATATCTAATCAATTCCATGTATGTTCAATAAAAAAGGTCAGAAGAGGTTTTCCTTCAATATTAAAAATCGTTGTAATTTATTGGACACAAATAAATAAATCGATTCACAGAATTCTGTTATCTCCAATGCAACGCAATAGGTACATTCAGGGGTGTGCAACAAATTTCATTTCCTGATTCATGCTTTTATACCTAGCTGATATTAACAAGTGGAGTTTAGTGGAATTTGTCACTCATCAATCATTCTCCAGTCCCCCGTTGGCCGCACCCATACATACGTCCTCTTTTTCTACTAATTCTCTGCACAACATTATAAGCATAAGACTTTCAAACACATCTCTGTTGACAGGACGTTTAGCTGCAGAGATCAAGTTAATTTTAGACAATCAGGCCTTTGCATTTCTATCAGCTTCATCTACTTTTTCAAAAATGCTTTATTAGTATGCAGGGCATATCATACTCAACAGAAGAAGTTCAGTTAATATATCACATTTAAGCAATACAAATACAATTGTTTAATAAAAAAAGAAAAAGAGACCAAAATAATAATAAAACATATTCGTTTTTCCACAATACGTTCTACTTTAGAAATCATCCCTGTAGGCTGATTTGTTGTTGAAAATACAGTTCGCATCAGTGTTGAAAGCAGATTTATTATTTGATATTTCTGTGGATCAATAGAAAGTAAAAAAAAATCTTTTGTGGCATTATAAATGTTTTAACTGTTCATTTTGATCAACTGAATGCATCCTTGCTGAACAAAAAGTATGAATTATGTTTAAAAAAAATTTTCCTGGCACCAACATTTTGAACAGTAGTCTATGTCTTAGTAGCAGAAATTTAGTATTCATTGCATCATCTCATTACACATTCATCCCACCAGCAAAGTCTATCCTTATCTTTTTTTCCTCATTTCATTTACTAAATAATAAAGTGCACTTTTTCAAGTAAATGTTAACTCAGTGTATGTATCCGTATTTCAGTTTATATTCATGTAAAGGTGAATTAACCATGAAATGAGCCCACCACATCCACCCTCCAGGCTTTAGTTCTCTTTTCATATTTTTTCTTCATCTTTCCACCATATATGTTTTACTGTATATACATTTCCTATATAATTCCTTCATTGTAGTGTATGCATGTATCATTTAGACAGTCAGCACCTCTCCTTAATATTGTAATTTTAGTTGAAGCGTTGTAGTTAGCATGGTAGTCTGCTAGCTTTTATGGATTGTATAGAGGTCTGGTACAGCTTCAGATCTTAAGCATGAGGTTATTGGATCATGATATTTATTCTTTTTCTCTCTTGACTTCTTTGATTGAATGCATGCTGATGCATGCTGACTGGATCTCCTAAAAGCTGGAGATGCAGGGGCTTCAGATGAGAGGAGGAAGGGAGCGGAGGACAATCCCTGATTTGCATAGCCTTTTTAGCATTGTAGATATATTAAGCATTATGCTGTAAATATTATGATATTATGATTATGCTGTAAAACAATTGCTTTACTGTTTAAATGTCCATATGAGGGCAAATCTCTTTTTATTTTCTATCCTTGAGCATTTTAATAATGTTCAGTACGTTCATGTTGGTTAGGGATGGGCGATATGAACTTCTAAATCCCAATATTGTCTGGTATTCGTCAGTGACAATAATTCAGAGGTACTGTATGCACTAAGAGACAAAAAAGACATGTATCTTTAGAGAAAAGCATTAAGGCACACGTATTGTAATATCTGTTTTATTCATACTGGATGCAAAGACAAAAAGGAAGTAAAGACATCAACTATTCCTGTAGCTGAGGAAAAAGAAGATAGAAATGGATAAACTGATCAAACCTGCATACAATAAACCATCTGTTTTGGTCTTTTTAAAAGAATAATGGATATTTATAATGCAGTGATAATAGACAACTCTTTTACACGTATATAATACTAGAAAACCTTGTTTGCTCACAAAATGAAGTGATTTCCAACACTGGACTGATGTTAGCAAATTCCTCTGTTTTCTAATTCTTATCATGGGTACAACTTTTATTGGTATATTTCAAAAATAAGATATCGCCCATTTCTAATGTCGGTAATATGCATGACATAAATAGTAATGACAAATTAGCATTTATCTCCACCCTACCTTCTCTCTTATTGACAGCCCAGCATGTTTCTGCTTCAATGCATTCAAATGGTTCCTATAGAACAAATCTGTAAATTGTAACAATTGTTGTGCTTCTTCTAACCAACCTTCTAACCAACTAGCCCTGTAATGCAGATTTGATCTTCCAACAGCACTGTATTATGCTATGATGGGCCTGTTTAACCTAATTGTTTTCCTCCTGACAGCCGACCACTGATCTTGAAATTAAGAAGAAACTCTCAGGCTCTCTCATGGTTTCCGTAGAGCAGCTTAACACCTCATTCGGGCGCAAGGAGCGAGCAAACAGCGTGATGAGTGCATTAACCAACACATTGGTTGAGGGTATGTTCACATAACATAAAAGCCAATTCACACTCCACCAACAGTCACTATATTACAATATGCCACTTTGTAGACATTCAGGGACCAGACAAATGCAGATTCAGCATGTTCAATTTTTATTTTCATAGCACAAAACAGATTTTTTCAAAACTGTTTTTAATAAAATATACTGCATTGAATTGCATTAAACTTTGCAAAGAAAGACCCCAAAGTATCCCAGAATTGTCCCATGTGATGTGATGTATATTATGGCTGTAAACCGGACATTTTGTCAAGACACAATAAGATATTGGTAGATACTCTTAGCTAGTGATACAGTATTTATAGCTAGTGATACAATAATTCAGCAGTTTGATTTTGATTAAATTCAACTCAGCAGAATATCAATCAATAAAGATGTAAATAGTGTCAAAATTAAGGTACATTTAAAAAAATGTGTATTGATAGTTTTCAGTCACGTGACCTGTGCTGAGACATGACAGGCAAAAAATAAAAGACTGCAATGGCAGTTACACTGGGATCTCCATAGAAATGTAGCACAAACCGGTCATTTTTATGTTTGTTTCAAGCTATGAATATTTGGATCACATATCAACTGTAAATTTTGGGCCCTTGCGGTCCATATACTGCACCTGCAACCATTTTTCAGTCATATAAACCAGCATGTCCCTGTCAGAGCTCCAATTCTTATATCTAACGTTATCTTTTGGATATTCCTCAGCGATTTAGTCATTAGTGACAGCTTTATTGCATGTAGGCTTCTGCTTTTATATTTGGTATTGTTGTTGTTTTTTTGTTTGCAGGTATGGAAAATCTATTCATTCACTTCTATTTATACTTTGACTTTTCATTTCAAATTATACTTTAGTTGCACTTGACCTACAAATTAGAATAGAAGCCGTATAAAAAGCGTACAAACACACTGACAGTTATAGGTACCATGGATGGCTATGGGTCAATGATGCTACCATTCAGCACAAAACTATAAACTTTTCTTTTCTGGGTGTTCTTTTTCTGAAGGAGTTCTCTTGAAACACAGCTCAGGTGTATCTCCTTGTTGGTTAGTAACGCTAAAACTTTCAATTATCTAGCTTTTTAGCAAAAAAAAAAAAAAAAAAGAGAAAGAGAAATTACTTGACTTGGCGGTCAGTGGGAGATTTTACAGGCCAGGGGAGCGTTTCCCTAATGTTGTGACAACACGTGAAAATTATCAATAGGTATTAGTATTTTTTTTTACAAATAAATGTTACATCTTATAATTAGTTTGATATTGTTTTATTTAATTATTTTAAAAAGCTTTATGCTACTCGCTGTAATTATATGGACAAATGAAAGTTGGACTTTTTATTCTTCTCTTGTGGAAAAGACAGACTGATGTTCAGTATTAGAACAACACAAAGGTGAGGAAATTATGACTTTAATATATAGATGGGTAATATGTAGATGCCAAAAACCGTTGTTATTAGTGACACCAGTGGCAGGGATATAAACTACAACTTATTTCTTATGCTGGCACTCATACACACGTGATGTTCAAGAGTCTGAATGTGATCCAGTGCCCTGATATGCTCACAGCACCTTTCTTTTTCATGTTTGATAATGTGTGTATTCACCTTATTCTTTGTGTACGAGCCATTCTAATCTTTTTGGCTCGAGACTTCCGGTCTTATTCACTTCCATTCATTTTTAGGCGTTAAAAACAGCTCGTTATGCTGCTTGATGTTGCAAACTGATGTTTTCTTATTATATTTTTCTGCTTTGTCTGTATAGTCATGCAAACACTTTGTAGAGCAAGTTTGTAGAGCAAGTAGTTCTATTATTCATAGTCATTTCTTCCATTGGAAACTGAATCAGAAGTTCTAAAACAATCGCATATACCAGGGCACTTCCATTGAAGAATAAGGTCAATACTACATCCTGTAGATTTTTCTTGCCAAATATGCCTAGTGTCTATGCCAGAAATCAGACCATAGCCCTTTTAATGAATGGCTTCTTTTTTTTCAAACTCAATTTACACTGGTTATTAAAATTATATTCTTTACCTACAGAACTGGAAGAGTCTCAAAGGAAATGTCCACCCTGCTGGTACAAATTCGCCAACACGTTTCTTATCTGGGAGTGTGGCCCTGTATGGATGTCGATAAAGGAGATTGTGAACCTGATTGTAATGGACCCTTTTGTGGACCTGGCTATCACCATTTGCATTGTGCTGAATACTCTCTTCATGGCCATGGAGCATTACCCGATGACGCCGCAATTTGAGCATGTGCTGTCTGTCGGAAACCTGGTGAGAACTCTACATAGCTCTTCTAGAGAAAGCTTTTTATTTTCTGACAGCCTTTTAATTTAAATATGAAGAATTCTTTGGTTGCTTGATAAAATGGTCCCCCCTCCCCCTTGGCTTATATTTTTGTAGTCTCTGCAGGGATGCCGTTGAAACACTCAAAGCCATTTTTATGCCTGGCGTAGAGACAGTGCTAAGCTACTGGCTGAGTGTGGTGGTGCAGAGCCAGCATAAATATTTCATGTAGCCTAATCGATGAGCAGCTCTAAAATGGTGGCGGTTTCACAGCTTTGGAGCTCGAACCTGTACACGAACCTTGAACGAGTATAAAAATGCTTGTAAAATTACGCAGAGAGAAGCAGATAATCTATCCCACTCTTGAATCTAGTAGCTTTTTATATTACATTCCAAAGTGATGCCGATACTGGCGTCATAAATTCTCACTGTGAGTGCAATCACAAATCATGATTTTCCGAGTCACATGACCACATGTGCGTAATAGTGAGGCCTCTCTCAATGAAATTTCTGCTCCGCTGACATGATGATATAATGATGCAAGTATTTCAGCTGCTTTAGTACACCTGTGATCGCTCTGTTGTCATGGTAGCAGGGGTTGTATTGGGACGGAGCAGGTCGTAGCTGTGCAGGCGGCAGCGTGAGTCACGTTTAGACATTCGCCAGGCCTCCTGGAGTCAAGGCCACCTTGTACCCTCCCCCAGTTCAGCCGCCTGCTGGGTGATTAACCGAACCCTTCAGCTGTGACAGCAGGATGATCTGTTTGACACTTTGAACGTCACAGTGTCGTGTGGCACATTTGTCAGGGAGTCATTGTGAATGGGTCGGCCAGGATTGGGGTGCTGTTTGGTGTCATGCACTGACAAGAACGAGCTGGTGTGTGATAGATAAGATGCAGTTCACAGTTCATTGATATCGGAATGATTTTATAAATCGGAGTATGTTTGCTCAATAATTTTTTTCCTTTCGTGTTTTGCATGACATCAATAATTATACGAAGTTTCCTTTTGTGTTTTTGTAGTGTATATGGAAACGATTTTCAAAAACACTGACTTTTGTTTTCAAATTTAGCCATTTTCAGTCATAAAACAATTATGTAAATGAGAATTAAGTCAAATTTTCTTGTTACAATACTATCTGAAACATTTTGAATATAATATATGTTAATAATAGTAAAATATACAACATTGACATAAAAAATTTTTGTAAAACTTAATAATAAACTCTTTATTTTTGTGTATTGCTGTATCTTTTACAAATGTTCAGAGTAAATAAGGCTGCATTTTCGCTGCATGGTTCAAGTGGCTCAATTCAGATTTTTTTAGCTCCCATGTGGCACTGATCGGATATGGCCTATGTATGTGTAAGCAGGAAAAAATCACGTGGATTCCGATTTACTCAAATCAGATTCAGGCCTTGTTGATATGTGGAAATTTATTCTATATGAATCAGATCCGTGCCCTCGTGTCTGCAGTGTAAGCATCGGATTTACACCTGTCATCGCGAGTCATGCATCATTAAAACCGTAGCGAATGACGTCAAGTCTGATTCTTTCATTCGGAACAGACTTCAGCTCAGTTCTAAATCTTATACACGAGGACTAAAAAAGCTTTTATAATGTCATATAACACAAATATTTAAGCATGTTAACGAGAGAGAGAGCAATATCCACCACGTAACCAATATAAACTAATATAAAACAATTGCATACATTATGTGCATAAATCATGCCATCGACATTAAGATGCCCACTGGTTTAAAAAAATCCTAGATGAGAACTTTTTTTGTTATAAACAACTTGTCAAAAAGAATAATAAATAAATGAAACCCTGCAGATTAAATACAGGAAAGGAGAAAAGGGAGCTCTTTTAATTTCAGCTCTCAGTCAGCGCCCTGGTCATTGCACCTTTGCCGTGTGCTGTGTAAATGCAGACAATCTGATACGAGTCACTTTTAAAAGAGCAGGTAAGCAGGTCAACAAAAAAACAATCGGATACATTCATAACCATCAAGACCATCTGACCATCAAGATCTGCAGTGTAAATGCATTTTAAAACTAATTTTGGTTGATTATTAAACCTAAATCTTACTTGGAAAAAATACACCTGAACATTATTAGTCAAATTAAATAAAACAGTTATGACTTTAATGAGCCATTTAACAATAACTAATTAATTAACATCACCTAAGATTAATACATGCTTTATAAGTAATTTTTATTGTCAGTTTAGTTGAATTAATTAAAGAGTTGACAAACAATAGCCCTAAGAAGAATCAGATCCGTTTCAATCAATGTATTGGGCATATCATAGACCAAATTAAAATGGGAAGATGTTTATGTTTGAAAATCAATAGCATTTTAAAGCCTTTGTGCATTTAATTGAAATGATTGATTATTTGCTGCATTTTCAAGTGTTCTATCACAATATATTGTATTATTGAATATTGTCTATACAAAATGCATCAAAAGATTTCTGTTTTTAGTTGTTTAGTCGGTTTTAGCAGTTCAGTCTATGCCAAAGTAGTTTTAAATCTTTATGTTTTCCTTTTCAGGTGTTTACTGGAATCTTCACTGCCGAAATGTTTGCCAAACTGGTTGCAATGGACCCATACTACTACTTCCAGGAGGGCTGGAATATCTTTGATGGCTTTATTGTGAGCTTGAGTTTGATGGAGTTGGGCTTGGCCAATGTGGAAGGTCTTTCTGTGCTGCGATCATTCCGATTGGTAAACATTTTTATTGCTTCTTAACTTAAGCTATATATTAGCATATTTTAGCAGTGCTGTCTATATGTGTGTGTGTGTGTATGTGTGTGTGAATGAGAGAGAGAGCGTGATGCTGTGTGTCGCTTGTTTGGTGCATACACACACACACCGACCGATTCCACGCTTTATTTGCAAATTTATTACCGCATTGCAAGAAATCTGGTCGGGTCCCGCGGCTCCCGCTGTACAGCACCGGGAGTGCAGACCTCTAGTTCGTATTTACCACGTCTCCCTTCTCGTTTGGTCGAAACCCGAAGTTCTGTCAAACTGCAGAGGTTGTGTTCTTTTTCGAGACCAGTTCATTTGGTGCGCGACTCGCCATCTTACCTCACCTCTCTCTTTCCTCCACACTGTCCCGTCATGACAATCACGCACACACATTTTTGCCCTTAAATATATAATATTTAATACTTGTTTCCTATATAAGTGCATTGTTTTTTATGATGGTATAACGCTATAGAAACTGACACCGTTGCTATTTTTAGATCCCGCAGTATACCATATTACTGTATTACCGCCCAAGACTAGCACATATTCAAAGAGTAATATTGAATGTTCCTGGTATTCTAATCCACCTTATTGTCTCTTTAAACAGCTGAGAGTGTTCAAGCTGGCTAAGTCATGGCCTACCCTCAACATGCTGATAAAGATCATCGGTAATTCAGTCGGAGCTTTGGGGAACCTGACCCTGGTGTTGGCCATCATTGTCTTTATCTTTGCTGTTGTCGGCATGCAGCTGTTTGGGAAGAGCTACAAGGACTGTGTGTGCAAGATCGCTCAGGATTGTGAGCTGCCCCGTTGGCACATGAACGACTTCTTTCACTCTTTCCTAATCGTCTTCCGGGTGTTATGCGGAGAGTGGATCGAAACCATGTGGGACTGTATGGAGGTGGCTGGACAGGCCATGTGTCTCATCGTATTCATGATGGTCATGGTTATCGGGAACTTGGTGGTAAGTGCACCTAAATGTGTTTTTGATCTGAGCACAGTTGCACTGAAAATTGTAAGCACAAGATCTGTTCCAAAACAAATGGGGCAGCATCCAATGTGCAAATTAAATAAATCAGAGGTGCCAAATTCCACAAATTTGCATGATTAATCATTAAGGTTCATAATGCAAGATGCATCTACAGTGGCACATTGTCAGTGGCATGACAGGATGTGCAAGTGACACTCAAAAGAGTAAGGATCCCCACCCAAATTGTAAATGTAGGTCTTGTAGGATTGTAATAAAGAATCAATTATTGATACATGGTTCCCATGCTGCTTGGAAGTACTTGTATTTCAGACATGGAAGGCCTGGAAGGTACTTAAAAACAAAACATAGGTCCTTGAAAGTTTATGGTGTTTATCCACAATTGAACTGGGCTGATTTCAAAAACAGAATGAAGAACCTAAGAAATTCTTCATTTAAATATCTTACATTTAATTCTTATACAAGAACTATGACAAGCAATGCATTTTTTACAATATTTTAGAAATGACATTTGAACATTAAAGTCCCCAAGAAATCAAAACTAACCATATGATTTTGTTAGCTCACATTGCCAGTTTTGTGGTGAATAATTCATCTTTGCATGTCATTAAGAAAACAAAAATAGTTTTCCCTTATAATCTTTAATTGAAATCTTAAAATGCACTTCCTGTTTGTTTTCAGTTAATTTATCAGATTGCGTGATTTTGAGGTATTAGCCGTGGCTAATGCTGCTCTAACTGTCAGGTTTGACAACAAACATAAATGATGAGGAGGGGGAGTCTGTTAGGTTGTAGTAACTCTTCTAAACCCCCTTTCCTGATCTTTCTGAATGAAATGCCTACTTTACTATGTCCATTTCTGCGGTAGAAAAAACAATCCACGCCCACTGTTTTCTCATTTAAAATTGTGTTTCTCTAGGAACTGTCACATTATGAAAAGAATAACGATCTTAGCATTAACAGTACTGAATTCAACTAATTGTATTAGTTTTCTTTGAACATGTTTTAAACGGTCTACATTTTTGAAAATGGCACATTCAAAACAAAATATTCATCATTACTATGACATTTTAATGTAAATATTAAGTGTAAGCAAAATGTTAAGTACAGAAATGACTTTCATGGTGCTATATATTCTGGGAGTGTGAATTACGAAGGTGCACGATTTAAAATTACTAGTGATTAAAAAAGCCCTTGAATTTGGTGTCCATGAAGGAGTTGGAACCCTGTTGATAACTTTATACAGCCATTAAATATAATGATTAATATACAGGCAGAATTATTAGCCCCCCGTTTATTTATTTTTTTTCCAAATTCCTGTTTACGGAGAGATTTTTTCAACACATTTCTAAACGTAATAGTTTTAATAACTCATTTCTAATAATTTATATTATCTTCGCCATGATGACAGTTAATAATATTTGACTAGATATTTTCAACACACTTCTATACAGCTTAAAGTGACATTTAAAAGCTTAACATGGTTAATTAGGTTAACTAGGCAGTTAGGGTAATTAGGCAAGCTATTGTATAACGATGGTTTGTTATGTAGACTATCGAAAAAAAAATATTAAAGGGGCAAATAATTTGGACCTTAAAACGGTTTTGACAAAATTAAAAAACTGCTTTTATTCCGGCCGAAATAAAACAAATAAGACTTTCTCCAAAAGAAAAAAATATTATCAGACATACTGTGAAAATTTCCTTGCTCTGTTAAACATAATTTGGGAAATATTTAAAAAAGGAAAAAAAATTCAAAGGGGGGCTAATAATTCTGACTTCAACTGTATATGGCAAATGGTGCATATAAAGTATATGTCCATGTCTTTTTTACTGTTGTTATTTTCTTCCTAATTGTGAATAGGATATTATGAATATACAGGGAAATTTGGACAATGCGAAAAGATCAATGTTAACAATCACAAATGTCCATAGTGTGTTAAAAGCTTCTGTCATTTAGTTATTAGCCGACGTCTGTCTTTACGTACCACACATACAGTAGATCAAATTTCAATATTTATACATTACATGCTCATTGCCTAAATGTATCTTTCGCGTTGTATATGTTAGTACATTTGAGATACAATCTGATAATGCTGTCCACAATATGCACAGTAACCCAGAACATTAATCTGATGCCACGTTTTTTTTTTTACCCAAACATAGCAGTGCAAGATTTGGGTATAAGACACATATGCCTATAATGACACTCAAGCTTAATTGACCACTAATAGATAAACTGTACTTAAGGGATTTTTATCCCTTCACTTTAGGACTGCACAATATATCATTTCAGCATCGATATTACAATATGCGCGTCCGCAATAGTCACATCACAGGATCTGCAATGTCGAACCGGCATTATAATTGATAAAGAGCCACATTTGAAAACACTTATGATTTGTGGAGACATTGCTATGCCTAAACATAAAGTTAGTTTAAGGCAGAGATGCCCAAAGTAGGGCCCGCAGACCAAAGATGGCCCATGGGAACCTTTGATTTGGCCCACCATCCCTTCTGAAAAGAGAAGGAGAATTATGGGGAGGTGGTTGGGGTGAATGCCTTTGACAGAGATCGTCATTTGGAATTTAACATAACTTTTGTTTCCTTGTTTTATTGCTAATTCAACTAAATACTGTAAATGAATCAGACTTTTAAAATGTAAATACTGTCAGCAAACTGCGAGCAAATCAAAATAAGTAGTGTATTCAGCATTGAACTTGTGTTATAAATGGGATTGTTTATGTTTTACTGTAATAAGTTCATTTTAAAATGTTAAAAACGATACTGCATTAGTCAATATGATTTAAAGCATGTTTTCTAGTTAATTTAAATATTACCAAATAAATTAGAAATTTACCCATGGCTAATTTTATATATACAGTTTGGTATATATTCGGCCCACAGCCCTCAATCAAGTTTGCTTTTTGGCCTTTATAGGAAAGTTTGGGCACCCGTGGTTTAAAGTATTCAGGCATAAGAAATTAAAAAAAGTTGTATATAAATCTTTACAGTGTTATTTTACATTTTACACATCTGAATATTGCTAGACTTCCAAGAAAATGATAAAGCTCTGCATTTTATTTGTACAGTATGTTTGCTCTACTGCATTCATCAATGTTTGTGATTGATTGGATTATTATATTTTATGTAGATGAACTCCCTTATGAATTTATTCTCGCCTTAAGAATCATGATTTTTTTTTTTCAAATAGAGCTATTTATTTAATCTGGTGTAATTATACTCCAAATTGTAATCTTTATCATAAAAAAATAAAATATGGCAATGTCACTTTTTTCCAAAATTATGTAGTTTCTTCTGTTAAACACAACATATTTCTTTGAAGGAGGCTAGTAGCTTGCACCCATTAACTTATTATTTGGGTACAGCAACCAGCATTCTTCAAAATATTTTATTGTGTGTTCAACAATAGTGTGAATGGGTGTTTCCCAATTCTGGGTTGCAGCTGAAAGGGCATCCGCTGTGTAAAACATATGCTAGAATAGTTGGTGGTTCATTCCACTGGGGCAACCTCTGAAATAGAGACTAAGCTGAAGGAAAATGAATGAATGAATGAATGAATGAATATGTTCAACAAGAAAAAAACAAACATGAAGGTTTAAACCAACATGAGGGAGAAAAAATGATTAGCCAATAATGTTTTTTTTATGTGATTTATCCCATTAATTGTTGGCATCCCTAATTTCAGTATGTTTCATAAATGTATCAGCATACTTCAGTTATATTTTTTTATGATGTACAATGTGATGTCTGAAAAAAAATGGTAAATCGTTATTTATAACCTCTCTCTCACACTGTTCAGGTGTTGAATCTCTTCCTTGCCTTGCTGCTGAGCTCATTCAGCGCAGACAACTTGGCAGCTTCCGATGACGACGGTGAGATGAACAACCTGCAGATTGCAGTTATTCGCATTAAGAAGGGAATCGCCTGGGTGAAGGCTAAAGTTCGAGAACTGGTCAACCTCATCCTCGGGAGGAAGGTCACAGACGAAGCCAAGCCGCTCGACGACATGTACGACCGTAAACTGAACTGCATTGCCAATCACACAGGTGTGGACATCAGCCGTGACCTGGACTATCAGAAAAATGGCAACGGAACCACCAGTGGCATTGGCAGCAGTGTAGGAAAATACATGATTGATGATGACCACATGTCCTTCATCCACAACCCCAACCTGACCGTATGTGTGCCCATTGCTGTGGGAGAGTCGGACTTTGAGAATCTCAACACTGAGGATTTCAGCAGCGAATCTGAGGCAGAGGGCAGCAAAGAAGTGAGTATGCAAAAGAGCTGATGCTGTTATGCTTTTAGGCTTTGACCCAGTTGCTGGTGGGAAATTTAATACTTGTGGTTATTGATTTGGCATCTGAAGTAAATGCTTACTGTTTCTAAACAGAGGTATTTGCTAATTTTTATCCGTGATATTGATGTATATGCAGTAAAGAGGGGGATATTGTTTCAAGATGATGTTCAGAAGCTTGTAGGCCAACGAAAATCATCAACACAGATTCTTATTTCACTCTTAAAGTTACAGTGTGTCATTTGTGTGTCATTTCTTGGGCATTTCTACTACACAAAACAGAACTGTTAATATTGACTATTTTATGGACGCATGACGCAAGCATTTTTTATATTAATTTAAAAAAAAATCAGTTTACATTTATAACTCTTAGAATTTTTATTCTTTGTGTCATATTGGAAATAAAAATTAATTCCTATTAAACACAGAAAATGAGTTAACTCTGCTGTATGAGAGTTTGTTAAAACAGCAGAGGAAATGAAAGCAAATTTGATTCAATTTGTTTTTAATTTGATTAATCTTGATCTCCTCAGACTAGTGCGGATAGATGATAATAGGGATGATAGTCGCAGATATCACCAATTGCTAATGCCTTTGATGATATTAAGGACTAAGTAGATTCAGAGTCATTAGTAGACTCAGCTCTTGACAGTTTCGAAAGCTCAGTCTGTTTTTACTTTTACTTTCAGTAGTCAATAATTGACTGTGGGGTAATTTTTGAGGGGTAATAATTGACTTTTTGGGGGGGAAATGCTATCATTGTTTTTTATTTTTTTATTTGCTATTGAGCAAATTAGAATGAAAAATTCTAAAACTTCAAAGATTTCAGCGTCTCAGAACCTGAGAAGGGTCCATAGTTTATGGCTTTAAAACAGGTTCACAAACAGTTTTTTGTAAGGATGCACCAATAGATTTTTTGGTTGCTACACAATACTAACAATTTTTCCCTCCATTAAATACATTACTTTTTTTTTACTAAACTTGAAATGGATCCATTTAACATTCAACATATTCAATATTTGTTTAACAACATTAACTTTTGTTAGACATATAATTGAACATATTTATTTATTGAACTTATCAAATAAGACTAATGTATAAAACTAATTATACATTTTGCTGCTCCGGAAGCTTATGGCCCACTCACACGTGACATTTTGTGCATATAAGACTCAAACCTGATATTTTGTACAGATTATATGTAGTTTTAAGCAAGCATTGAATGATTTTGCTATGGGGAAAATGTTTTATTATTTAGACTCTGTTGGACGTTAAATGTTATATGATGTTAAGTGTTGGACTATATTGCCTTTATGTAACTATTAACCGTTGGTAAAAAAAATTGGTGGCCAACAGTGGTGGAAAGAGTAGTGAAAAATCATACTTAAGTAAAAGTACTATTACTTGCCTGAAAATGTAGTACAAGTAGAGTAAAAGTATCGGTTGAAAATATTACTCAAAGTATGAGTAAAAAGTAGACCTTTCAAAAGTACTCAAGTAGCGAGTAGTGAGTATTACGCTGTAAAAAGCTGAAGCATTTACTGTACATGTAATTTGTGCATGTGTGTAAACGTAACATTCTGTAGTCCAATTAGTTATTGCCCAGCAGGCACACAATGTCATAAGAGGTTGATATTAGGTTGGAGGTGGTGACGTCAGGTGACCAAAATTCAATGTCTAGCCAGTGTCTAAGGACAACATTATTTTGATGTCCAATAAGACGTCATATTACGTTCATATTTGGTTGATTTAAGGTTGTGTTAAAAAGTAACCAAAATCCAACATCGAGCCAACATCTTAAACCAACGTCATATTGACGTTAAATACTGACATTTATTTGTCAGGTATAGCAACCAAAATCAAAAACATCTGATAGATGTCATAGTGGTAACGTCCAAACAACGTGAAGCTGTAACATAATTAGATGTTGATTTTTGGTTGGACGTTGGACACTGATGTCGGCCTGACATTGGTTTCTGACATCAACCCAATTTTAATTTCCAAACAAAATGCAATGTCCCCACAATGTTGGGGTACAACCTCAATTTGATGTCATTGTAAGGTCCACCCAGTTGGCTCAATGAAGGTGTCCGCTGGTGGATGAAGGTTCATTGCCTGTTCGGTCTTTCCAGTGCACAATGTTGATTTACTTCAAATTTAACTCATGTCTGACTCCAATTTTAATATGAGGTGGTTTAGAATATTAATATATCTTTCATTTTATCTGACTCCAATCATAAAAACATTAAGAAGATTATATCAATATATAATTTAGATAAATGTTTGAACCTTTTATTCTCAGTCGTAACTATTACATTTGTTCATTCGGGTGCTCATGTCGCTCAGAGGAATTGCCCCAGCCGATGGCGTCCCTCACGGTCACACTCTTGTCGGTCTTGAATATTAAACAGAGGTAAATGACTACTACTTTTAGATGGCCGCTCCCGTGCTTTCGCATTCTAAAGTATTTTTGATTAGTCCTCCTTAGATGTACACCCTTGAGTAAAGACAATATCATTTCCAATCAGAGGTTAGGGCCATTATTATAAATGTAACCGACTACTGTACTCCATAATAATTTTAGTTTAGCCAAGCCCATGGTTTCCCATATACACTTAATTTAGAATAACATTTCTTTTAAACAAGGGTCGGGTATCCTATTTAGATTAGTCGTACAACTCCTTGTTGTCCTAGATTGAAATTAACGCCGTTACCACCTAAGTACACTTGAATCAATATCAAGAGTCAGTCAGATCCCTAAAATAAAATTAGTGTGCCCAATGCTCCATCTCAACTGGATTTTAGTCCGTCTACTGATCTGACACAGGAAGAGCGGAAACAAGGATACATCGTAATCTACTAGAATGAATAATTACAGAGTAAGCAAAATATATTCAAACATAACAATTCAATAGTCAGGTAAATATGTATTATGCCAATTATTCAGTCAATTTATAAACAATCAATATAAGACATCAAATTCTCAAAGATAGATTCAAAATCAGAAGATGCATACCTGACTTCAAAATGTACATAGTACGGAGCATGGAGCTCCACATAATGGGCTAATCTGGTTACAGAATCGCCCCGAGCTTTTTGATGCTTTTTCTTAAGTAGTCAACTCATATTAAAACATTCTCCAAGTGGTGGTGTCTGAAACAACAATGGGAACCCACCTGCTGTGGGAATCATGAGGTAATTTGGATAAAGGACCCTGACAAATGACACCCCTTCTGCAGTGGATCAAAGATACCTAAAACTTCAAGTGTTTACTTAGATTATTACTATTTCTATGAGAACGAGACCATTGTACCAGTGGCACTGAGCCATTTTGAATGATATCAAACATGATGCAAAAAGTCACTTGCATTGATACAGAAGATTCATACTTTGAGATGACCATTCTGTGAGTTGGCTGAGGGGGAAGAGTAGGGGAAGGGAGTGGGGGAGAGAGCTTTTCCCGCATTCTCGCTCCATGGGGTGTGGATGTAGATGTTTGCATTGTTCATGTGGATGCATAAAAGTATCTGAGATTTCTCAAATGTTACAGAATGTTGACGTCTTATGCCTACTGAGTGTTTAGGGCCATTTCGAGCAACATAAAGTAAACATCCGTCTCCTTCTAATCAGTTACACGCATCTAAACAAGGTCTCTGGGTCAATGCATGTAAAGATTATGGGCATCTTCTTTTGGACACTTTTAATGCTTCCAAACAGTTTGCTGCAATTATAAATCGCCCATGTCTTGAGGTAGTTCATTTGGATGCAATTTACCTTCTATGTTCGATTTACATTTAGTCATTTAGCAGACGCTTTTATCAAAAGCGACTTACAAATGAGGACAAGGAAGCAATTTACACAACTATAAGAGCAGCAGTGAACAAGTGCTATAGACAAGTTTCAGGTGTGTAAAGTCTAAGAAACAAAGCATTAGTAATGTAAGTTTTTTTGTTGTTGTTGAGAGAGTACAGTAGTGGTATAGCCAGAGAGGCAGTTAGAGATTAGGAAGGAAAGTGGAGACTAAACAGTTGAGTTTTTAGTCGTTTCTTGAAGACAGCAAGTGACTCTGCCGTTCTGATGCAGTTAGGATTTAATTGGACAGTAATCACAGGACTAATTTTTCTAATCCCCATAGAAAAGAAAAAATAAAGTAGTGACTGCAGGTTGAAGGAAAGAAATGGTGTAAAAGTGCCGATACTGCACTAAAAATGTACTCAAGAGAAAGTAAAAGTACACATTAAACTACACATAAAACTACTTTGTAAATTACAATCTCTAAGAAAAACTACTCAATTACAGTAATGTAAGTATTTGTAATTTGTTTCTTTACACCACTGGTGGCCAATACATCGGTGCATCCCTACTTTTACGTCTGCCATTGATCAAGCGAACTTATAGACCCACCAAAACATGCATTATTGAATACTCTGTTTGTTTGAGCACCATGACTGAAATTTCAGTGAAACTTATTTTTATTTTGCTATTTAAATGATAATTTATCTTCACAAATGTCCTCTTTCTTATTGATTAGTTGGATGACATCAGCTCTTCAGAGGGCAGCACCATAGATATTAAACCAGAGGTAGAGGAAGCGGTGGTGGTGGAGACAGTTGAGGAATATGTCGATCCAGAAGCTTGCTGGACTGAAGGTAAAGGGCTCATCGATTGTTTTCTTCTTCCTCTGTTTGCAGACTATTATACAGTACATTTTTGAAATGTAGAAGATTATAAGGATCATCAGAATAATTCGAATGTGTGCTGTTTTACAGGTTGTATTGCCCGCTACAAGTGTTGCGATGTGCCCATCACGGAGGGCTGGGGCAAGAATTGGTGGTTCCTCCGAAAGACCTGCTATCTGATTGTGGAGCACAACTGGTTTGAAACCCTCATCATCTTTATGATCCTCCTCAGTAGTGGAGCACTGGTGAGAATTCACGAACAACTTTCTTATATAAGGATGTTCACAAGCACTTTTATCTATGATTGGCTACTATTGAAAGCTGTAACTTTTATATTTTAGGAATCTCAGTAGATTATTCATGCACATATATTTTGCATTCTGTTTGAATTCTCTCTGAACGTTGCAATAATATCCTTATGAGGTATGTATGATGTGAAATTCAGGCAGACATTGTCTCATTGTAGAGACTAGGCGCCGGAGCTGCATTGCTGGGCAGTGTGATTAATGCACTGCACTATTCATCCAATTGGATCTATTTATGGCTCTGGAAATGTTCCTGTCTTTAGCATCACTAAGGATGCCAAAAAGGACTGTAATAGAATCCGGGATCTTGCCTTACACAATTTCTTTTTGAAAGCTGACTCTAACTTGTGCTTTTAACTAAATTATTGCACGAAGTAGCAGCCTATTTAGGAGTTTTTCCAGATTCTATCGCGAATAAACATTTTAAATGCATTTAATGTTTTTGCTGTTTATAATTGTTTATCTAGTTATTTGAATACATATATTTTGTCAATGTTTTAAATGAAACATTACTAAGTTAACTTCATTTAAAGATCATTTGTTTTTAAAATTATCATGAAATAAAATCTAACTGATAGTACTTGAGTTAATTTAACCATATGATATGTTCTGCAGGCCTTTGAGGATGTGTATATTGAACAGAGGAAGACTATTCGAATCATTCTGGAGTACGCTGACATGGTCTTTACATACATCTTCATATTGGAGATGTTGTTAAAGTGGGTGGCCTATGGTTTTGTCAAGTACTTCACAAATGCTTGGTGCTGGCTGGACTTCTTCATTGTCGACGTAAGTCTGCTATTTCATTCGTGCTATGTTTGTTGTCAAATGTCCTTGACATACACATCTTGTTGATTGGTTCTATCCTGCAAAAAGCAAAATATGACTAGTGCTAAATAGAAGCAAGGCAATTTGTGCACCAATGAGGCATCACTGTATGTGGTGGGTGGAGTTATACAGCTTATAAACACGTTATTTCGAATCTGTTGGCTTAAATGTGAATTGAATAGTTTCTGCACTGCTAGTATAACAAATTAATTTAAAAAACAACAAATGCTCAGTGCACTCATCAAACACTTATCAAACAATAGTAAAATATTATTTTTTTTCTCAGCCCTCTCAATTGAATCCCTAAAAATTCTGTCCAATGTCTGTCCTTGATTTTCACATTGTCTGTCTTTGAATATTTTGGCAAGTTTTTCAATTGGAAACACAACAATTAGGCAAGAGTCTCAACTAATACTTCAGCCATAGTCAGACCCCCTAATTTTTCCGCGATCCCTGAATCCAATGCAAAATAAACAAAAAGTCGAAAATTTTTGCGATCCTGCAAATTTTTTAATGAAATTCAAAATAATCACAAAAAAATGTAATAATCTCATAAAACATCAAATTCCAAACCATATAATCAAATTATATTTATTTTACTTTGCAATGAATTTTAACATGACTTATACATGACTACATGACAGCGCACATGATGTATTTGATTGTCGTCTCACCTGTGCCCTCACAATTATTACATTACGTGGAATGAGGAGCGGGGGAGTTCTCAGCTTGTGCAGTAAGCAGATGTAGATAAGTCATAGCAAAGATGAGATATAGACATCTTGTGGTGCGAATTGGGCGTTTTGTGGATTTGACGTGCTTCAGACTGCAAAAGAAAGTTGGAGCAAACGGAGCAATGGAACAGACAGGTGGAGATGAGATTGGTTCAAGGGTGACGGCCGCTGGACATGACCGAATTGAAGGACATTGTTTGTGCTTTACATGTATGGCTGGTATTATGATATGCATCAAATCGATAAATTATTTAGTTTAACTCTTTCCCTGCAGTTAACGAGAGAAAACGATTCCCTGCCATTGACTAGTTTTACGGCAATCCATATTTTAGGTGTATTACAGTAGGGGAAGCCCTAATGCGTGTCCTATGTGTAACGATGTCAGAGGCTCCGGAGAAAAAGTAAGATCGTGGATAAAATAAGAGTAATACAACCTTCCTTTGGCTTAATCCCTACCGTTTCAGATCTTGTCTTGACCAGAGACCAATATAAAGAAGCTTTATTTTAATGATTTGTGTCATTGTCATTGTTTCAGGTTGCACACCTAACATAGTAGGCTACCTAATAGATTTATATATATTTCTTAAATCGCTAACTTTTCTGCAAATTTCTGGGAATTACTGCCATAAATAATTTTTATTGCAAAAAAATCACAAAAAAATTTGTGAAAAACTAGGGGGTCTGCATAATGTCATATCGCCGAAACACCCTCTGGCTCAGCCTGTCTGGTACAGTAGCCATGCCCCTAAATATCCATATTGATTGAACTAGAAAATGATTGATTAATTTGGGTTGCCCCAAATCTAAATGTTTTGATCGTCACTTTCCAGGTAGATAAACCAGTGAATTGCATGCTTCTATTTTTCAAGATCATTTATTTTGATAAAAAAAAAAAACCTTTTTACTGCTTTTTTACGACATTACTGCTTTAAAATGAAAGATTAAAGACTCTTAAGATGCTGAGTGACCTGGCTTGCCTCGGAGACTTTAGGAGCCTTGTTTAAACTGATAAAATACATTTTTTTGGCATTTTTGACATCAGAGAAAGCATAAACTCTGCATGTTCATAGACCTGACAATATCGTTTGCCAGTCACAGTAAGGTAGGTTTTAAAGATTGTTTAAAAATAGCTGAAAACTGGTCCAGTAGATTCTTTGAGCTGTCAGTTTAAAAGCAAAATGGTGTAGCAACAGAGATAAAAGGATAAATATCTGCCTACCATCCTGTTTCCATGCAGATGTCTTGTGTGATACAGTAGTTGAGGCCAAAAAACTGGATGGTTTCCTTTTTCAACAAGATGTGAATGTTTTGGGCAGAGAAGAGTCAAACGTGGTCTTTTTATTATATGAAGAGTAAAACTGTGTGGTATGCAGGGGTGAGGCTAGAAGAAAAACGGTGTGCTTATCTTGAATATAACTGCTGATGTAATATATTTATCCTTTGTGTTATAAATCGTGTTATTTCATAAGATTACATCATCTCTTTAAGATCTATCACCCATGCATAGTCATGCAAAAATGCTAGATTTCTGCGTTATACTGAGATGCTTGAATATCTGCTATCAGGAATGATAAACTGGCTTTACAAATCACCAGTACTGTGCAAATATTTGTCCTCCCCCTTTGTATGCAATCATTAGTGAATTCCTTTTGCAAATGATACCCTTATATGTTGGAATGAAAACTACTAGCCAGTCTATCAATAACAAAGATTATTGATCAATGATATTCAAGCAGTTCTCATATTAATTGAACCTTGTTTCTAATTCTTGTACATATGTGTACTATGTCTATACGGTGTGAATAATATGATATGTGTTGCCTCTGACTGGTTTCGTTTTCTGCCCTTATTGTGGGAGACTCACCAAGTGAAACATGCATTTAAAGATCATACAGAAATTCTGTAAATATTTGTATACAGCAAATGGCTAATACTAATGTAGATTTAAATAATGAATCAAACAGTTTGTGATTTAAATGTACACACTTGGACTCCAAAGTAAGGGCTTCAGAGGAATGTCATGTGGATGTGCTTTTCTCATGATATGTGGAGGACATGTTACAAATGCAGTGACCATGTCAAGATACAAACTGATTGTATGTGTGTTCTGACCTTGTTCCTGAACTAACCACCTTTCAGCAGAACTCGTACACCCAATATTCTTTAATGAGCGGCTGTGGGACATTTTTAGATGCATACGCAGTACACTTGATGTTCTTTAATGTTATATGTTCTTAAATGTGATCAAAACAATTTTGTCCAAAACATTGACAACAAAAAAAGCCCTTATTATGGATTATAAAGCTTTTGTTTAGCTATACAAAAATATACATTTGACTCATTGATAAAGAATTAAATATAAATTGTACTTTCAGACGTACTGTACATGTACATACAGCCTGATCCCTAAATCATAGATGATGCTGCGGCTCCAATTCCAACTCAGAAAGCTAAAATGTTGTACACTGGAAAGTAGCAACACTTACAGTAACATAACTGGGCTTGCAATCTGATGCAAAAACTCCATATAATATAATTAGGCAAATACAGTGATGCAAATGTTTAGGCTCCAGAAAAAAAAAAAATAGGTCACACTTTTTTTTATGGTCCGTTTGTTGAATTTAAGTTACATTGCATCAGTAGTGTAGTCCTAAAAAAAGTGGTGTACTATTACCCATCCAACCTGCCCAAGCTGTTTTATAATTTTACCTGAAAGTTTCAGCGAGGCATCATTCAGTTGACTTCGAAAAACTTGTGAAATTTTCTCACAGCTGCTGTGGTCATCAGTGGGCGGGGAATGGCGCAAAATATAAACAAAAGTGCACCAATTGCAACAAATTAAGATGAGAGTTAAAAAAAAACATTTGGTATACAGTTAAAGGGGATGCGAATACATGTAAATTAGGGAAGGCTAATCAGCAAAACAAGTGAGTATACCAAGGGTATACGCAATTATTGATCCTCAGAAGTCGTAATACCCAAACAGCTAGTGGAAAAAAGTAGGCATACTGAGTATACGTGCGTATAGCCCCGACTACACCACTGCATTGCATCTACATGCCAACTGATTTTTAGTAGATTATAAGTAGACTGTTAGGTTGGGGTTAGGGTTGGTGTAAGTTGACATGCACTTGCAAAGTTTCTTATAGTCAGTTAAATGTCTGTTGAAGGAGCAGTATCAACAGATGTTAAGCAGACAGTCTGCTGATACTCAAATGGACCATCAAAATAAAGTGTTAAAGTATAATTAATTTTATTATATCAGTTTGGTTACTATTTGTTTAATTCCGTAACATTCACATGGACCACATTATGAAGCTTGGCCTAAGCTAATGCCACTGGCACTGGCTTGCTTAGTTTGGGACTTGTGGAGTTGTGCATCATTGGAATTGCCCTTCAGTGTTTGGGCTTTCAGCAGTGACATTTACATTATTACATTGAACTGAACTAAACTGAATTTTAACCGGGAAAACTGGACTGAAGCGGTTTCAGTTGACTAAAACTTCATCTATTTTAAGCTGCTTTGACACAGTCTACATTTTAAAAGCAATAAAGAAATAAACATTAATTGAATTGAAAGGATTAATTCAACAGCAACACATTTTCTCATACATATCTTGAATTTTTCATCTTTTGACAGACAAATTAAAGGAAGTTTGACTTGAGAGAAAATCTAAAGGCCGTATAAACCATTCTGTGTAAATGACTCTCAAAGATATTGTGCAGGACTATCTCACATCTGACTTGGAATGGAACGCAGGTTATACAGTTAAACTATTCAGCTATTGACTAAACCCTGATTTATATTTCTGCATTGAGTGATTGCTGTACCCCATGGCGCATACCTTACATGTAGCCGATGCCATTGTGAGCATTTATACACCTGCATTCTATCTGTGTTGCTCTGGCAAGAACACTTCCGAAACACTATTAGGCAATCGGGTTTCTATGTTGCACTGTTTTGAGTTTATTTCCAGATATTTTGGATTTATGCAAGACTTGGATTCAGATTTGATGTGTGCGATGCTACTGTAGAAGTAGCTCAAACTCGCATTCATTTATGAAAAAAACAAAGGGTGGGAACTGAATATTTAACAACTTTTTATGTAAAACTATATCCACCTGAAGCTCTTTTCCACATTTGTTAAACACTTGCACTACCAACCTCACTCCACTCCCACAACCCACACTCGTCAACACTACCCAGCTGACCAATCACAGATATTGTGATATAAAATTCTGCATCATTGTAACATAAAGTTTCATTTTTAGGAGGTGTGCGTCATGGTAGGGCAAGGGCTACACCTGACCTACTGTGTGAACTTCATGCAGAATTATAAATTGGCTTTAAAGGAACACTGCATTCCACTGGTCTCCGGGTCTGTCAGAAACTTTCAATTTAGCATAAATTATTGAAATGGATTAAACCTTTAGCATCTCACTCAAAAAAAGAGTTTTGATAATTTTTCTATTTAAAGCTTGATCGTCTGTGGTTACATTGTATTCTAAAACCAACAGAACATGAGTTTACCATATTACCAAAACTCTTTATTTTAATCAAAACATGAGATGCTAGGGTTGTCTCGATACTGTAATTCAGTACCAATCGCTACTGAAGTTTTAAAAACGTGCATTTCCCGTGAACATTTGAGCACTGTTGAGTGTAAACCATAGACTGTAAAAGATAGGAACGTAGTATCCATGACGTCACCATAGGTTTTTGAAGAGCGCAAATGAAGCTACAAGTAGGCATGACCAATGGTCGCCATTTTGTTCACGCGTCATCCAAGGGTTACCAAAAAAGGGCAAAGAGGCAGAGTGTGAGCGCAGCTATAGACGCCTGCTAGCATTTTGCTTAGATGGGCTTTTCTTTGGGAGAAACACTTAATACTTCACTACCTGCGATTCGTTTATGTTCTGACCACATGTGCTTGGTTGTATACTATATCAATAAAGTGTTTAGGCTTTTAAAAACACTGTTATAGTACATTGAGCCGCTAAAAATTGTTCTTATGATGTTTTTCTACAGGAGGAAAATGCAAATTACTTTTAAATGCTTCAAATATAGTCTGTGTTAGTAAATATGAAATCCAGGCATAACACTGTATGATAACGCTTCAGATGACTGTTCTAGAGCCTACAGCCGATCAATCTGTCAGATTCTGCCGTGCATTCAAGTTCTAAAGAAAATTAGAAATGATAAATCATCTTAAATAAAACAAATACATTTATAGATATGATAAATAAGTATATAAATTCACTTACCTGGGAAATGGATTGTTTGTGAGCACAATTAAGTGCACACAGCATGCAATATCATCTAATTATTGTAGGAAATAATTCCAAAAGGCAATTGGCTGTGTAAAGCCAAAGAAAACAAAACAGAAATACAGTGTATATGGCGAGTTCAGCGGCTAATCAGCCGAATCACATGAGGTAAAGTGATGGCGACCAGCAAGACGTAGTTGCCACTCAAGTGGCCTCGCCGTTAACTATGCAGACTTAATTGAACCTAAAATAAACAAAATGGACGTTATAAAAAAATTCACCCCCCTCACATTTGTAATGAATATTAGCTATATACACCAAAATATTTTTTTTTGTACCAGGCTGTAAACACCTTTTTTTCTGCTATAAAGTTGGCCACTTTAACACTGGGGTCAATAGAAATCTGCTCTATTAGAGCCAGGGAGTGGAATTTTAATGAATTGCAGTTTCAGTCACTTCCGTATTAGCTTCATGAGGGAGAGCGGGATATTGTCGCTCGGTGTAAACACAGATACAGGGATACTGGAGCATGTCAAAGTCATGTCGATCAGCTAGTTTGTCTATAAGCTGACATGCAAACGATCAGCTGATGAATCACGGCTTTAAAACGCTCCAGTGTGCTCATATCTGCGGTAAACACAGTAAACAGTGGTGAGTTTGGTGAACTGATGACCCTCACAGCTGATCACAGTAATTTTTTTGTTGAGCATGTGAACACAATGGCAAGTCAGCAGTGTTTAAGAACGTGAAATTTTAGTGGGAAATGAACGTTTTTAAAACTTCAATATCGACAGGTACCGAATTACTGTATCGTGATAACCTTACGTAGATGCTAATAGTCAAATCCTATTCAAGGATTTATGCTAAGATAAGCTAAAAATGCTCCCGCCAGACCCGGAGATTTGCTGAATGAATTCAAAAAAGAAAAAGTCAGCTGTTAGGTGACTTAAGCCTATTTCCAAAGACAGTGGAGTGTTCCTTTGAGGAATCATCCCACAGCTTAAAAATAACCCCTCAGACTTGTGAGTTTGCTCTGACTATAGTTCATACTCATCCTATGTCCATCAACCCCCCACTTCTCAGCCCTAATTGCGGCTGATGGGAGCTATAGTCCTCTGTGACTATTCCCGGGGTGCTGGACTTACACTTGTGCTAGTTTGGAAGAACTCCATATCCCAAGATGGATCAAAAGTTCATTCCTCCCTCCCCCACTCACACCTGCTCTTCCCTTCCTTGAGGTAGTGCTGAGATGTGTTGATGTTGAGGAGACAGCAGACGGTGAGTTGTCCTCCTGACTAGTCTGTTCCTCCACTGTTCTTTGCTTTCATTTGTGTGATGCTCCGAGGGCTTTCACCAGGAGCCAGCATCATATCTAGCATGCAGTTTTGTGTTTATGTGTGTGTATATACTGCATATGTACCATTATTTCCTATGGTCTGTGTCACTATATATCTGTGCCATCAACCATACAGCTTATTATTTGACTATGCACACATTTTCTTTAGTGCTAAGGGAGTGTGTGAGTTATAATCCATTTCAGAAGTACATATATTATTTTAATATAGCGCTTTATTCGTTTTATTTGGGGAAATCAATTTAATAAGCAATAGAAGCATCACTTAATGGTATGAGTGAGCGCAAAACATCTGCCATTTTTGATTATGTTTTGACTTTGTTCAATTTGAGTTGATTTTGCTTTTTAATTTGCTGTCTTCATTTGGTCACAGCCACACATCTCATTGACCTTGCCTTGCAGAGCGAATGTGCTGGCAGATGAAGAGAGCTTACACTGAGGGGCCATCTCAGACGGCTCAGGGGGCCCCGGGGCCCTCCATAAAGGGGCGCTTGTGGGTTCCGACTGAGGCTAAAGGTGATAATTACCCCCAAAGATCACATGATCTGTAGATGAAGGAGAAAGCTTTATTACACATTATCATCTGAACGGGATTTTGTAGAACTTCAGGAAAAATATGAAGAGATTTCTTTAATATGTCAATTTTAGTTAATGCAACATTAATGCATACATTTTTAACCCAAAGAATTGAACAGAAGATTTTTCTGTGCCAGACTGTTAATGTGTACTGGTGCCCTTGTGGGTCATATCTATTGAAAACCACCAATAATTCTAGACTTGTGGTTTCTAAAATGTCAGCATGCATCAGTGAAGGAAAATAATACCATCACCATTGAGAATAAAGCTTTCACCTTTAATAGAATCCCCTCTGTGAGTTGGTTAGCTTTCGGTGTTGTGGACTTTTGCTGTGTTTTTACCAAGTCTACGTCAGTGATTGGTTGGAGGTGTGCAGGTCTGTTTGTATACCTTTTCATTGGGGTGCTCAAGCCTGGTGTCCTAATGCCTTTTTTGTTCCTTAAAATCCTGCATGAACAGCAAATTGCTGCAGATTTTGACTTTAGTATGATGAAATTCAAATTAATAATCAAATTAAAACATCAAATTAATAAAATAATCTACAAATGAGAAGTAAATGACAGACAAGGTCATAAAAACAGACAACATCTCTAAAAAATATCGTAATTGAAAAATTAAAATGAGTAGATTTTTTTTAAATAAGACAAATGTGTTGATTAATCATTTCTTAAGGTGTACATATCTTTTGCAGCCAGTTTAGACCAGTCATTTCATCCTCTTGGAGCAGGGGGCATCAATCTCGGTCCTGGAGGGCCGGTGTCCCTGCAGGGTTTAGCTCCAACTTGCCTCAACACACCTGGCTGGGTGTTTCAAGTATACCTAGTAAGACCTTGATTAGCTTATTCAGGTGTGTTTGATTAGGGTTGGAGCTAAAATCTGCAGGACGCCGGCCCTCCAGAAACAAGTTTGGTGACCCCTGTCTTAGAGTATATAGTAAAGTTTTTTTTTGAGTCATTTAGATTAATGAATCTATTATTTACTTTTTCTCTCAGTATCGCAGCTGTAAAGCAGTAGTCTTTAGTTAAAAAGTAATGCAAAAACGCATACGTGCTTTAGAAAAAGTTGAAAGCAAAAGTTGAATTCCAGACATTTTAGGAGATATAGGGTGCTTTCGTTTGTTTGATGTCAGAGTACGGTACGTTTAGCTAGTGTGAACGTGTCTTCTGAAATTGGGTGCGCACCCGTGAACCGTATCCGAGTCCATCTGAAAGAGGTGGTCTGGGGTACGGTTCACGCGAACTCTGGTCTTGTTCAATTCTGGTGTGAATGCAATCGTACCAAATAATGGAAATGAGCCACCAACTCTACAACAAACTATCGTTTTCATAACATTTACTCGTGTGTATGTTTCTGTGTATCACATACTGTACCTTGGTGACAAGCGGGACTGAGCCAGGGCAAACACAGTGATAATGTCTGTTTGTGTCCTCCAAATACAGCTTCTGCAGACATCGCGTTATGTTTTGAACGTTTCTGATATTTTTGCGGCAGATAGATGCGGGTCGCTCTCTGTATGTCCAACACCAAAATATTCAGTAAAAGCAGAAAGGCCGCGATGTGCGTACGTCTTTCCATTTTGGTGCTTTGCTTTCAAGGCTGTCACCTAGCAACAGTAGTACAGCTCGATGTACAGCATACCGAGGTTCAGAAGGAAAAAAGACAGTGTGAACACAAACCAACTGAGAAGGTGGCAAGGGGGGACCATCGAACTTGGGTACGGTCCAGGAAATTGAACCAAATATGAAAGCATCCTTAAAAACCCGGGCCGGATGATTTTTTTCCCAAAAAATGTGCATCTCTGTGGGTCTGCAGAGCACGTGAAACTGTCTGCTTGTGTGTTGACAGGTCTCGTGGGCACTGAATGAAATGGGTAAACAGGAGAGGATTTTCTACTACTTAATCGATTGCGGATGTTTGGTTATATTGAGCGGATGCAAAAAGTGTAAAAGGATGTTAATAATAGTTTTAAAAAAGTGTCACTAAATATAATTGGGCGGCCGTTAACATTCCAGGGCGGCCTGCCCAAGTAAAGTCTATGTGTGGGAAGCACTGGAGAGGGGTGAGGAAGCATATCTCACCTACAGTAAGTGATCAAGCGCAGCCATTCCAAAGTGGAGGCAAATGCCTAGACTTTGACTACCAAAAATCTTTTAGTGGATTCACCTTAAAACTAACAATGTGTGCTAGCAAATCATATTGTAAACACTGTTACAAATTACAAGCCTTTTTTGACAACCCTGTTTTACACCAATACCTTGCATCGACTCCTTTGACGCTTGTACTATAATCAATACAGTTCTATAGAGAGCCCTTTTGACCAATATGACCTTTTCGCTTACATTGGCCTTCTGCTTTCTCCAAGCATGGAGGGCGTTTACCTTTCTGCAGAGAATGGCATTTTAGAGATTAACCAAGGCTTGGGTTCCCACAAAGTGATTTTTGTCCTTTCAGTGCTGTCTAATGTCCATTTACTATCTGCCCTGATTTCCCCCTCCGCTGTCACATTACTGTGTCAATGTGATGCTCTTTAAACTGTAAAATCAATGTGAATTGCAACTTGGCATACATGTACATGTTTAACTGTATTCTTTCTCACAGGTTCCATTAGTTTGTCTGTCTTAAATTAAATGGGATTTAATGCCTCAGCCAAGAGCGACACGGAGAGACAATGTTAGAAGGGCAAGGGTAAGGTTCTTGCAGTATGTTGGGTTGTTTGTTTTTGATGCATCTGCAGGGGTCACTACTATCTTCTCAAACCCCACGTCCCCTAACGTACTTCATCCGCCATGAGTTTTGCGCTTCTCTGTCTTCTTTTGTTGGAGTCTTATGCTTCTCTCTCTCTCTTTCTGTCTCTTTCTTTCAACCACAGTTTCTCCACAGGTGTTAGGAAACTCACAAGGGTTGGTGACCTCCCAAAACTAACTTGAGTACCAAACCCTGGGTTTATCCTCTGCCTCTAAACCCCTATCTATACCTGTAACCAATACTAAACATGAGTCTTTCTCTCTCTTCTCCTTGGGGATATATACATGTATAAATGCAGTGTTATATATGTATATACCCATCCAAACTGTTGTAATGTGTGTAAACCAACGTTCCAGCAGCTCTAGAGGCCAACTCTTTCCTCAAGAGCTTTCTCCCATCTAACAGTATGGATCCTTTTTTGCTTCTCTGTTTCTGTGTAGGTGTCTATAGTCAGCCTTATAGCTAATGCGCTGGGCTACTCCGATCTAGGGCCCATTAAATCACTCAGGACACTAAGGGCCCTGAGACCCCTCAGAGCATTGTCACGTTTTGAAGGGATGAGGGTAAGATACAAAGCTATAGAGCTGATCTCTCTGCATGCCCATTCAGCAGTTACAGCATGCTAGAACTGATCGAGAAAAAAAAAAAACGAACGAAAAGGACCACCACCAAAACCATACCGGGGGATTTTAATTTTTTTTTAGCGACAGCCGCCAATGAAAAGGGCTCTCCCTTTTCATGCACACCTCTTCTGTACCACATTAATGATCCAGTCATGACGCAGCTGAGATAAAAAGATGTGAAAAGCACCTCTGTTCCCTGATTTACCTGAAATCGGGTGTACGATTGACTACTAGTTTCGCCAAGTTGTTGTCAAATTTATCAAAGCTGCCTCATTACAAGTAATGTCAATTGGCCCTTGCTAAAAAAAGGCATTAGCATGAAAAATGATTGACAAATCCAAACACAACGCCATTCAAATCCCTTTTCATTTCACACAGCATTTGATCTGCAATTGGCTGTTCATTTGGCCTGACTCTCAACTTCTGCTTTTGATGGAGAGCCCCCTTCCTTCCATTTCTCCTCTGTTACACTGACCCTGTCTCTCAGAGAACAACCAGCAGCACGCCACTACACTAGCACTACAGTAGACTAGATACTAGGCCTATATGCTGATGAAACATCAGAGCACATTTAATATGATTGACCCTTTGCTAAGCTACACTTTGCTTGATGTTTGCATGACTGTCAATAAAGCATGCTGATGAACTGTAAAGAAAACTAGCTGGTAATATATGGAATATAATTAAGTATTGTACAGGACAAATTTAATCTGTAGTCTTTTTGTGAAGAAATTCAAAATCTTAAATTAATATTTTTATTCACCAAAGGCCCTGTTTTCACCTGGTATTAAAGTTTATCTTCAGTGATATGATCATAAGTGGTCACCCAAGACGCATCCACCTGTTATTAACATAGATGCATCTCTTATGATCACTTCAAGCATCATCCTAATACCAGATGTAAACAGGAATAGAGAGATGTAAAAGAATCCTGAAAAAAAGGCTCAGTGTCAAAAATGTTCAGTAATTTCTGTTAAATTAAATGTTCAACTATTCAAATAGAGATTTATTCTTGACTATTATAAATAAAGCCAACCCTTACATGACATATGGCAAAAATTGTAAAGGCATGATTGGTCAGAGACGCTTTAAGGTTAACATGATTTTACCAAGTAGAACATGAACCTGGAACAACATTCAATCAATATACATTTACTGTTAGATGTCAAGTTTAGGCTTAAAACAATAGTTTTGGGCTTTTGTACTACATACCTATATTAGGGGGTTAGGTTTAGGGGTAAGGATAGGGTCGAGACAAAGTTCTTAAATGGGAATGTTGTTCCAAGATCAACCAAAGACGTTGCCCCTAGAACTAATGTCCTACTTGGAAAAATCATTGCATTGCGTTTTAAGGTGGAGCTTAGCAAAGAGCGAGATTGTCAATATGAATGAAATGTGCTATTTCGCATTAGTCAAAGAGCAAGAATGCTGAGAAGAACTTCTGAGGGACACTTTCGCTAGTATTGATAATCATTTGTTGGCGCTGAGCGTTTGCACTCATACAGGTCATTATTAGTCATCATACAAGCAAATTTGGCAAAGATAGGCTTCCATTAACCCTTTGATGGTTGTGAACAGTTGCACCTGGTTGTTGTCACTTTGAGTCTTTCTTCTCTTACCTGTGGACTGGTTGCCCTGAGCTTCTGTACCCTCTAAATCCCTTTTCACCTCCTCCCTGCCCCTCATCTGCAGCACCGTGCAGCATCTTCCCTCCCTTCCCCTCATTTCACACTGTTCACCTCAGCCCATTCGGCCCCGCGCTGCCCGGCCTGGAGCAGTGTTGAGGAGCCGAGCCGCTGGAGGCTCACTTCGCCCCTCTTTGCTTGTCTAGGATCTGCACATGGGACTGTAGAAAGGAGGGAGATATTTGCTAAGCTTCTGTATCTCTCTGTATTTTCCAGCCTGTATTTCTATTGCCTTTAGCAATGCAGAGTGGATGATTCTTTTAGGTTTGATTAATTAGGACATAATAGTCAGTGGTTAAGTAGTAGCTTGCAGAACTGTGGAACAAATAGCAAGAGAGAGGTTTGTGTTAGCTGTTACTTTCAAATGGAACGAAGCATAAAGGAATCAGTAAAGAGATTCTGTGATCTCAAACTGCTGTGATGACTAAAGGTATGCTTGGACCCAAAAATGACAGACAAGGTGTCTAGTTGTCAAAATGAAAGCAGTATTTGATGTTTGCTGTAATTTGGAAGTAAACTAACAGGGCTCTAGACTGCAATTGAAATGGTTGCTACATACTTTCAAATAATAATTTTCTGTAAGCTTTAGTCACCATTGGTGACAGTCAGATATTAGGGTTGGGCGATGTCGAACAATTTGTCATCGTACGATGTCTAATGTGAAACATTGCGATAGACGATGACATCGTCGTCATAGGCGGAGGTGAAGTAATTATTTATGAATAATTAATTAATTCATAACTAATAAATTTTCCCAGAGATGAGTTGCAGCTGGAAGGGCATTCCGTGGTGGCGACCCCAGATTAATAAAGGGACTAAGCTGAAAAGAAAATGAATGAATAACTAATTAATTATTCGCAACCTAATGCTTCTACTACCTGACCCGCATGGTCTTTGTTTTACCCATAACCAAATCATAAATAAATAAATATAAGTTACACACAAATCACCTGTCAATCACTTTTTCCGCAGAACTCTGGTATGAATAAGGCAGAGTGATCTGTGCCGTTATAATGGCATCGACAAAGTTGGTTGGTTGGTAAAAAAGGTGTACAACCAACCGGAACCAACCAACAGTATCTGAGGTTTTCGCTAAAATCACTAAGTATAAGCGTGAAAGCAGCGAAAGACTAAAGCAGTGTACTGACGCTGTGACACGGTACCTGATAGATTCATAAGACAGAAGAGTCGTTAGATAGAGACAAGATTAATTAAATATCACGTTTAACAACTCTAGTGAGACGAGATCCAGCCGTACATCCTTAATAAACTATCCGACTTGCACTGCTCTGGGGTTTTGTGCTCAAAGCACCCGCTGACTGCTGGAGCTCAGACGCACAAGTACGCTGGAGCGCATGACAGAGTGTGTTTGTGTGTGTGTGGTCACCTGATGTGCGTTTTCAGCGGTATAGTGTGGAAGGAGAGCTCTTCAGAAATGCTAGATGAAACGCCAGTGTGGATGTAGATCGTTTTCATTCTAAAATGCCATTTTAAAACTAAGACGCATTAGTGTAAATGGGTGTATTTTTTGCTGCTGTGACGGGGCGAGGCGGAGGACCGCGATGCTGGCTCAGCATCATGATGTCTATCGGCGATGTACAATGGCATTGTCTATTGACCCAACCCTATCAGATATTATATTTTTAGAATAGTCTTTTCTCAAATGACTCCAGTGAACTTTCTTTTTACCTAAAGATTGTGTTTACCCAAAGAAGAGATTTAAAACCGACTCAGTCAGTCAGTAAATCATGTGAGTTCTGTTGCTGAACCATAAGCGATTTTTAATCTACTAGTAGATTTTTAATCTACTAAAAGAACCACAGTAGGTACCATTTTGCATATTTTGCAATATATTTTATCATAATTGGTTAGCCTAGTCATAAATCATTTGGCTTTTACATTTAGAATTTTAAGAGCCAATGACTTCCTAGTCATTTTTACTTTATTCTAGAGCCCTGTTACCATATTTTATATTACAGTATTTAGTTATTATTTAGCTTTTTTCTCCTGTTATATTCTTTAATACCTTCATTTATTGTATTTAGATTAGACTGTCATTTTTGGGTGAATCGAAATGTTTCCATAGATTTGCTCTGTTCATGTATCTATAATTGGATTCATGAGGGTCTCAATTTTATGCAACCTGTAATAACAAATAAGTCAAAGAGAGAACAATGAGTTCTTACCCTAGTAAATAATCAGTTTCAATGTTCATCAACTGATATGCTGTTTTGTTTGAAATCAGCAAAAAAAAAAAAAGAGTTAAAAATGAATAAATGACTTGATTAGGAGACACAACATTGGAGAGGTTAAACCAGCTTAGTCTGGTCTGTTCTCAGCATATTCTCTTGCCATATACAACAACCCAGTACAGGAAATCATTCTTGTTCAATGTATGATTAAATGGACTTAGCTTTTTTGCCTTATTCAGTTATTCTCACCTAGTTTTTTGAACCAATAAACATTTATCAAAGGGTTAGAAAACTTGAAACCAACTGAAATCTCTCCACACTGTTGCCTCTCCTGTCCATTTATTTATTGATTTTAACAGTTCTTGAGATTGCACAAAGATGTCATGTAACACGCATGTCCTGTTCAATTGCCAATGCACATTATGCACTTTTGAAAGCCATTTTCCCTCACTTTAATATCTGTGTCGATTCTCACAAAGATATTTTATGTCTATGTGACATTTGAACATGTAGTCTCTATTGAAAGATGGACAGCGATTCTCCTGACAAGTGCTTTTTCCTTGGGGTATTTTTCTTAAATCTTAGGCATACCAAATTCTTACCTAGTCAGTCATTATTACCCATAATTGTCCTTTTGAATATAAACAAATCCGCTCTTAAAAGCTTAACCAAAATCAGTCTAGTCCCCTGTGCTTGCTGAGAGAATCCTGCCATCCTCTGTGCCTCTCTGTGTGTTCATGGGGGAATATGGCTCCACTTTTTAGTATGTGAGAGATCTGCATGCTCAGCTGCCTGCCTGAGAGCTGCGGCTCGGCTGCCTAACACAGTTAGTGAGCGTCTCCTGGCACGCTCTGCTCTTCGCTAATCACTTATGGACAATGTCCTGACTGGGACAGTGGGGGAGGGGAGGGACGTGGAGGCAAATGGGGTGCAGGGAGGGAGGGGGGGGGGGGGGGGGGGGGGGGGGGGTGGGGTGATGTAAAATGTTTTATTTTACTCAAGCTTGTCATTGTTATGTTAAAGTAGTTGGGGTGGGCTGTAGTTTTAAGTATGCAAATGTTTGCTTTGGGGATGTAGAAGTCATTGTGTGAGTCTGTGTGGCATATTTGTATGGAAGGTGTTCATTTTTATGAATTAGTTTTATTTAGGTATGCTGTCCTGGATGTCCCCAGCACTGCACATTTTATGGGTGTGTTCACACGTGTCACACTTTGTTCACTTGGTGCAAATTATTATTATTATTATTTATTTATTTATTTACTTACTTTTAAAAAAGGCTAAGTATTTAAAAAGTAGGTTAAGTATTTAGTGTGAACACTGTCATCCAAACCTTAGTGAGCAACAAACAAGCAGACAAGAACCACTGAAAACATGGGCCTTTATTTCACTTCCAAGGAAACTGTGAAGAGCTTTGACTGGAATATGAACATCACAAACAAAAGGCATTTAACTGAACCAAAAAAAGTGGTTATAAAAAGGAAAAGAATACTCGAGCTTATTTTTTTATCTTGTGTGTTGGAAATGCACCTTCATGTGGCTGATTTTCATTTGTGTGAAGAATAGGAGGAATATAGTGTACTGTACCATTATGTACACCGACATGCATAAGTTTTAATACAGTAAGTCGTAGTAATCAGCAAAGCCATTTTTATATCTCATGTTGAGTCTTAAAAGGACTTTTTAGACCAAATGTATCTTTTTTAATATTATTTTTAACTTTTAATTTGGACCAAAAAACCAGGACACAGAACTACAAGTGTGAACACACTCCAAGTACATTATACTCATAATGCTAAACCAAATGATCTGCTGTTTCTGCAGAGATTCTGAATGCAGTTGTCATTATAGTGGCAATAGTGAAAGTAGCATGTCAAGAATATATCCATACTTCACACCTACAGTTCATATTTTTGACTGTTACGCGATCTAGTACAGTCTAGTTCTTTATCTAATTCAGTAGGTAATTTTAGATGCCGTCCACATTGTACAGTGCTGGGGTAGTTTGGACCAGTGTATAGAACAACCTAATTAGAAAAAAAATTGGGGGGAGGGGGGGGATATAAAAGATTATCTGGTTAATTGAAATTAGTATATGCAAGGAGTAGCATTTACTGTAGGCCACCAAAGAAAACAGTAGTTTAAAGCTATTTGTGTTGACAGCATGTCTAGTTAAATGGTTTCCTAAACCTCTTCCCAAAGCACATATTTATGAAGGGAAATAAGTTTACAAATTCAACAAAATTATTTGCAAGACTCGAAGTCTGCAACATCTGATTATGACAAAGTCATGATTTTGCTCATGAATTCATATTCATAAATAAACTGGCAAACAGTATCAACAAGCTGTATGTTTGCTAAACATAAGCATATGATCAGCAAGCTGTCGACTATTACACTGCAGTTTTGAGATCAAACCTTTAAAGGGATCATTCCTAAACTTGAAATTTCTGCCATCATTTATTCACCCATGACTTGTTCCAAACCAGTTTGAGATGGGTTTTTTGTTCTGGTGAACACAAAAGAAGATATTTTAAATAATGTTGAAAACGTTTAACCATTGACAGAATTGGTTTTTCCTACTATGGATGTCAATGGTTACAAGTTAACAATATTCTTCCAAATATCTTCTTTTGTGTTCAACGGAACAAAAAACTTTCAAACTGGTTTGGAACAAGTCAAGGGTGAGTAAATGATGGCAAAAATTGTCTTTTTTGCGTGAACTATACGTTTAATATTGAATCATGTAATGGTTTGCCTTCCAATTTGCAAGTTAAAGAGAATAGTACTCTGGTTTTATGTAAAAAAAAATATTGCTTTATGTTAAACATTCATTTTGATTATATCAGACTAATCAAACGATAGTGTATGTGCATGTATTGGAATATGAATGAATAATATTTGGCCATAAAGTACATTAATGCCTGTCAGCAGCTTCATATAATGCAAGCTGCCCTCTGTAATTCTTCAAAAAAATACCTTGGGTTTGAATTGGGAAACAGTTGGCGTTTCTGTGTGGAGTTTGCATGTTCTCCCTGCGTTCGCGTGGGTTTCCTCCGGGTGCTCTGGTTTCCCCTACAGTCCAAAGACATGTGGTACAGGTGAATTGGGTAAGCTAAATTGTCCATAGTGTATGAGTGTGAATGAGTGTGTGTGGATGTTTCCCAGAGATGGGTTGCAGCTGGAAGGGCATCCGCTGCGTAAAACAAATGCTGGATAAGTTGGTGGTTCATTCCGCTGTGGCGACCCCAGATTAATAAAGGGACTAAGCCGACAAGAAAATGAATGAATGAGTGAATTGGGAAATGCAACCTTTATGGTTTGCTAATGCAGCTCAACAAATTGCAAATAAAATAAAAAGTAAAAATGTGAGACTTTAAATATTAACTCAGGTGCCTGGCCTGAAGCTGCCGGCAGTGTGGGAAAATAGCAAAAAGTCTATCTGAATTATCGAAACAAACCAGGAAACATTTTTAACATTAAGACATGCGCTTTAAGCAGTTTTCTTGGGTGGCCGTCAGATTGGAGTTTGAATAAGATATAGTCATCATTTATTCATGATTGACCACATGAGCAGTGTACGTAGTTTCAGTCTATATTTGTTGTGCCATGCAAATATGCAGCCATGAAGTGTGCGAGTGTTCTGAAGTGTGTTCTTGTGTCTGGGGGCAACTTCCAGTCTCTTACACTGTATCACCCTGTCTGTCCTACTCTGCTCTAGGTGGTAGTCAACGCCTTGGTGGGTGCCATCCCCTCCATTATGAATGTGTTGCTGGTTTGCCTCATCTTTTGGCTGATTTTCAGTATCATGGGTGTCAATATGTTTGCTGGAAAGTACTACTACTGCTACAACGAGACTGAAAAAGCATACTTTGAGCTCGATGTGGTCAACAACAAATCTGAGTGCTTAGCGTTAATTGAGCAAAACTACACTGAGGTGCGTTGGAAGAACGTCAAAATCAACTTTGACAACGTGGGTGCTGGTTACCTGGCTCTTCTGCAAGTGGTAAGACTGTCTCACAATTTTTAGTTTCTATAAAGTTGGTATACTGGAAAGCTAAATTAACATACTGATTCTACCTATAAGGCAACCTTTAAAGGATGGATGGACATCATGTATGCAGCAGTTGACTCACGAAGGGTAATTTGTTTGTTGAGTTTTAAATGCCAATGAGTCGTAAGTGAGTCCCAAGTACCCATTTCAAATTTCATTCTCTCGTCAGGTGGAAGACCAGCCGAAGTATGAGGACAACATCTACATGTATATCTATTTTGTCATCTTCATTATATTTGGCTCTTTCTTCACCCTCAATCTCTTCATTGGTGTGATTATTGATAACTTCAACCAGCAGAAGAAAAAGATAAGTCTCCACTTTTTGCCTTCACTTTGCATTCTGTAAGATTTTCACAGTCTCTTTTACTAGATTGTAACCAAAAATTGTTTATGGCTATACTTTGGAGGTCAGGATATCTTCATGACTGAGGAACAGAAAAAGTACTACAATGCAATGAAAAAGCTTGGTTCAAAGAAACCTCAGAAGCCCATACCCAGACCCCAGGTTCGTACTGCACAGTTGAAAAGTGATACTTCTTTCATTAAAATGACTTCAGTGGAGTAATCTGTGGTCTTTTTTCTCTCTCTCTTGTTTAGAACAAGCTCCAGGGTATGGTGTTTGACTTTGTGACACAGCAGGTCTTTGATATTTCCATCATGATCCTCATCTGTTTGAACATGGTCACCATGATGGTTGAGACAGATGATCAGTCACAGGAGACCGAAAACATTCTGTACTGGATCAACTTCATCTTTATTGTGGCCTTCACCTCTGAGTTTGTCCTGAAGCTCTTTGCGCTGCGTCATTATTACTTCACCAATGGCTGGAACATCTTTGACTGTGTTGTGGTCATTCTCTCTATTGTCGGTAGGTGAACATAGTTTCTTAACCTTCTTCATTTTGGCTTTGAAATGATATAAATTGTGCTCATTTTGTGGTCTGCTTGTTTCTTTTTGCCCCAAAACAACAGGTATGTTCCTTGCTGATCTGATTGAGAAGTACTTTGTGTCACCAACATTGTTCAGGGTAATCCGTCTGGCTCGAATTGGACGTATTTTACGTCTGATCAAAGGAGCAAAGGGAATTCGGACTTTACTGTTTGCCTTGATGATGTCACTGCCGGCCCTGTTCAATATTGGCCTTTTGCTGTTCTTGGTCATGTTCATTTTCTCTATTTTTGGCATGTCAAACTTTGCCTACGTGAAGCGGGAGTCTGGCATAGATGACATGTATAACTTTGAAACATTTGGCAATAGCATGATCTGCCTGTTCATGATAACCACCTCAGCCGGATGGGACGGCCTTCTTGCTCCCATTCTCAACTACCCTCCAGATTGTGAGCCAACTAAGGAGAATCCAGGTACTACAGTAAAAGGAAACTGTGGAAACCCTTCGGTGGGCATCTTCTTCTTTGTCATGTATATTATTGTCTCGTTTCTCATCGTGGTGAACATGTACATCGCCATTATTCTAGAGAACTTCAGCGTCGCCACAGAGGAGAGTGCTGACCCACTTTGCGAGGACGACTTTGAGTCCTTCTATGAGATCTGGGAAAAGTTTGATCCTACTGCCTCCCAGTTTATCACTTTCGCCAAGCTGGGTGATTTCGCTGACACTTTGGAGCACCCACTACGTGTTCCTAAGCCCAACACTATAGAGCTGATCGCCATGGACCTGCCAATGGTGAGCGGCGACCGCATTCACTGCCTAGACATCCTGTTTGCATTCACCAAACGCGTGCTGGGTGATAGCGGCGACCTGGACATGATGCGGCAACAGATGGAGGAGCGTTTTATTGCTGCCAATCCTTCCAAAGTGTCTTTTGAGCCCATCACCACCACCCTGCGCCGCAAACAGGAGCATGTGTCTGCTGGAGTCATCCAGCGCGCTTTCCGTGCCCATCTGATTCGGAAAGGCTTCATCTGCAAGCGTTTACTCAGCAGCAGCAGGCTGGAGAATGGTGGTACTAATCAGGACAAGAAAGAGGGCACACCTTCTACTGCCTCACTGCCATCCTACGACAGTGTGACCAAACCTGAGAAGGAGAAGTTGGAGGAGAGTGACAGTAAGGGCAAAAAGGGCAAAAACCAAAAAGATGTCAAGGAATCCAAGTGTTAGGAACGATGGACACTGTTTAGTTGAGACTTAAACTATCTATTCCAACAAAATGTATAGAAGAAAATTTGCAACAAAAAACACTGATACCTTTGGGCAAAACGGTTGTTTACTGACAACAAATGCACCGGTGCAACAGGAAAGCAGCTTGGTTTTTACAAGATTCAATGATGACCAAACCAACTTATGAGCTTACTGTCTTACATTTTGTGCTAAGTGACCAAGATTTTACTGTTCCAACTGCAGCCAAAAGGCACTTACAAGGACAAACAAAATAACAATCTGTGGCAGACATCTTTGATAGGGACCACCTGCCAATGGACAAACTAGTACAAAGCAAGCTCATAAGATGGCTTCCTTTGCACCCACATGTGTGTGGAGTTCAGCATTCCTCCGCTACGGACATCCCGTTCAAACACTACACTGCCGAAATCCGACGGAAACCTCCCACTCATCCCAGGAGGATTCTGGGACGTTGTATTTTAACCATAGGAGAACCAATAATAATGATGTTAACTCAATCATGTGGAGTGTCTGCAGAAAAAAACTAACAAAAAAACAGAACATTATGCAAGGGTTTTCAGTTGTTGTGATGAATATTTCACCTTATTTGATCCACAGAAAGTAGGGGAAAACGTTCAGCCCATTCATCTCGTCATCATCTCTTTGTTATACAAGAAAAAAAGACATTTTATACATGGGCTTTCACATCGATATTGGGTTAGGGGATCTATCAGGGTTTTGACTTGGGCTGAAAGGGACTTACTCAGACCGAGTTCCTGGTAAATAAATAACTAATTGTGCTCGTTCAATGCATAGAAATGACTTGCATGGTGGCATGTTTTGATCAGGAATCATGCATGTATAATCATAGTCCACTTGACACTGCTACTCAAACCACATCAGTGGCTTGACCATACATTCGATGATGTCCACTAGTAATCAAATTGAATAGATATAGCTGGGAAATGATTGGTCAATAGCAACATATTTAACTTCTAGATATGACAAGTATATTTATACTTACCCCTCGTGAAGCTTGCTTCCTGATTAACCAGTTTTCACACCATGCGTCATGTGTGTACTTTAAGGTGGTCGATCAAAGCTATTCCTTTGTTTGGAAATACAGTGTGGCAACTGCACATTCCTACACCCTTACGGGTGTTTCACTGCCCTGGACTTGAGGAGAAGTTGGGATGAAAATTTGGAGAACTCAATTTCACTCGAATCAAATCTTGGGTTCATAAACCTTGATTTGCTTTTTTGCACCAGCAATATAATTCAACTGCCCCTCGATGTGCAGCTGAGGCTCCAGTTGGGCCTTCACTAGGACTTCAAAAGGTACAGCCAAGCCACCATGCCATTTAAACCCTTACAATGCTTGGTCAGGCCTCAGCAGGAGGCGATCTCTTCAATTGTCTTCATGTCAGCACATTTTCATGTTTACCATTTTAAAGGGGTCGTCAGTTGTGTTAGCATCGTGTTGTGTCTTAAAGATGTCGAGGAAAGCACCTGAGTAGCCAGTTTGAATGCATCTTGTAGACATGATTAGCTTTCTCCCTGTTGAATGACAAAGTGACGGATGAGTATAGCTTGGATTTTACATGTCATACACAGCAGGATACAAGGAGAGTGGACATTGAAGAATGAAGTAATGGGTACTTGTGTTGTCTGATAGCATGCAGTTTGTCTTAGCCATTGATGATGATGATGCTACAAATTGGCTTTTTCACGTGTCATGTTGCTACCTCTTGAGCAAACTGCCATCCCTTTCTGCTCTGGGTGCAATGGAAATGTATTCGATTTGCAACAGAAGTCGTTTGTTTATCATTTCATCATCCCTTATTCAGTGAGAATGCTTATTCTGGTGTGGGCTAGCCCAGTGTCAGGGTCAGTAGATGTATGCCGCCAGAGCTGGAGTGCAGGATAATCGCGCCAGTTTACAAACCCACTTCCTCTACTTCTCAGACCTGTAGGTCTGCTTACTGCCTGAGATCTCGAAATCCGTGTGGGTGCTGTGGACGTAAACCAAATGAAGCCTGGTGAAACACTTAGACTACCATGTAGTTTTCCTCCTACTCCCATTTTAGTTCAGATGTGAAATGGTAAACCACTCTCACTCACTGTATGACAAGTTAATGTATCATTCAATGTACAGGAGGGGGCTATGATGTACATGGCACAATTGCTGAAAAAGAATGAACTTTTTGAGGAAAACTATAAGCATTGTAATATATTATTTTCTTTTAAATGGCATGCTTTGTTGTGGGTTTTGTAAATACAGAATTTTAAAGAACTACTGCTATTACTCTAATAATAAATTATAACGATGATATAGAATGGCTTCCAGCTGATGCCCTTGTCACATATTTTAATTTCTTTTTTTTTTTACACGTTTCACTTTTATTAAAGGGAAATGAATGATATAATGTATCAAAAATATTCTATTTGACAAAGAATATATGTATAATATATGTATTATATATTATATATATATATATATGAAATATATGTATGAAAGGATATACAAAAGGAGCACTGTAATATTTCATTTATATGCAACTTGTCCAGTGGATGTCGAAAAAAGATTATGTTGGAGACAAACTCACGCACGTTTGTTATCAGCGCTGCTTGGATATTTTAACTTGATGCTGTATGACAAGAGGGTTATGCAACCAGCACACCTCTGTAACCTTGAGGTTTTATTGACACGCGTACAAACACACACTCATTTACACGTGAATGCACATATATGCGCCGTCCTGCCTATGGACATTGTGTGGTCACCCACCCGAGCCTGAAAGTCTAGAACAGTCACAGAGCAGTTGAAATATTTTACTCTAAAGGCCTCCCCGAACACTTTAGTGCCGCTGGTACTTACAGTATAGGCCTGAACAACAGTTTTGTATGCATTTCGTATCTGGTTTTTATGTGTTCAGTGATCTGTTTCTAGTGTTACTTCACTAATTGTCGTGTGCCTTTTTCTGAAATTTCTCTATGTTCCTACATTTTCTGAATTGCATTTCACTGCAGTTTTGGAGGATGGTGCCATATTTAACATGTAGTTGATGGTGGGGGAAAGACAGGAGAACACAAAATGGAGCACAGTGTAAATCAGGGACTATAGTCTGAAAAAGGCGTCTGGTGTGCTGCCAGAGGAACACTGGAACCAACCAAGAAAACAAGCCCACTTCTTCCAGATTTGATGTTACGAAATCTTCTGATGTTCTGTTTTCTGTATTTTGTGTATCATCCACTTGGCTTGTAAAAAAAGAGAAAACAAAAACAAAACAAGTATAGCTTGCCTTCAGACTTTTGTGTTGGTTTTTTAGTTTGGTTTTCCATCTTTGAAACTCACTTTTGTATCAGTATTCAGTTACTGGACTTCCATCTTTAGCATGACTAAAATGCTTTCCATTTTGCTGAAAAGATTTCAAAAGTGCTTTTCAAACTGTTGTTTTGTTTGACACAGTGTTGTAGGAGGACATATAATGGTGTGTATGGCACAACCACTGGAACTCTTAGTAAGAACATATAAAAGATTGTCTTCATTTGAGCACGAAACTTTTTATTAACAATAAAGCAGCCTTCCAGTTGCACAGAGTCGTCACTCTTTTTGTTGAATGCATCACATAAGGAAATTAGTCCTTAACGACTGCAAAAGTACCTTCTCAGGAACACGACTATATTCATTCATTTTCCTTAGTCCTTTTATTTATCAGGGGTCGCATAGTGGAATGAACCGCCAACTTACAGTATCCAGCATATACAGTTTTATACAGTGGATGCCCTTCCAGCTGCAACCCAGTACTGGGAAACATCCATACACACTCATTCACTCACACACACTCTGGCCTATTTTAGTTTATTCAGGTCACCTATAGCGCATGTATTTGGACTTTGATGGAAACCGGAGCACCTGGAGGAAACCCACGCAAACATTGGGAGAACATGCTAACTCCACTCAGAAATTCCAACTGGCCCAGTCGGGACTCGAACCAGCGACCTTCTTTCTGTGAGGTGACAGTGCTAACCACTGAGCCAATGTGTCACCCAACACGACTACCTCTATTTTAAAAACAACATTGAAACTCATTAACTTCTACTTCATGGAAACAATATTGACATTTTCCAAACGCATATAGTCTCAAACCCTTCATTCTGTGTGAATTCTGTCATTCAGAGTTTGACATTATTACAATAGACACTTTCAGTTGAGGATAGGCATGAGATGCACTAATAACATGGACTTCTAAACAAGCAATGAAAGCACCCCTGTTCATCTAGTAAGTCATGGTTTAGCAGAGAGATCAATAGAACGCTATTAGCTGTAAGCTTAAGTATCAATGACACTCATCTGACTTGCCTCCTCTTCTAACCTCAGGGGGTTTGCATCCCAACTAGCTCTTGGTTGAATTGATTTGTGCTTTTACCAGTATAGCATTTGTCGAAGGATTACTTGAGCCTATAAAGAGAATACAGTTGCCCTCATGTTCATTGTTGTGTAACCGTAGAGGAAGATTTTGGATGCATATCATTCTTTTCCACACAAATATACTGTAAGTGGTCATTTACTCTAGTCTTTGTTTGCTCACACTACGTGTTGGTGAGTTGATTTTGAGAACTGAATTACATTTATGAATGAATGATTCTCAGCAGGGGGCTGAAAATGGCTAAAAAGTCAAAACCACAACTAAATTATTTTATACTTTATGTATAATTATCACCTCAGCTATGGTCTTGACAAACCTGGAAGCCTAAAATAATCTATTATCTATTTGGAAAGGTTGTAGAGTTGTCAAAAACGCATGGGTACTAATAGATCCCAGCAAGCTTTTTTTGTTTTTAAAAGATGTCTAATAGATGTCTAATAGATGTCTAAATTTAGTCGTCTTGGCTAAAACAAGGCTAAATTTGGGCTGTGAGTGAAAATCTAGACATCTAATCGGCCAAAACTATTCTAGTCATCAAATAAACAGAAATGATTGATTACACATATAAATTCTGTTTAATCTGTCGATTTGACGACTAGTCTAGTTTTGGGCTACTCTTATATGTCTGTTAGATTTTTACTGACAGTCCAAATTTAGCCTTGTTTAAGCCAAGCTGTCTATGTTTAGATGTCTATTAGATGTCTATTAAACACAAAATTGATTGGCGGAATATGTTTTAGTATATATATTTTAAATGATCTTTATCTTTCAAGTTTATCCACAGAATTATAAACAACTAGATCATTTATTTCGCCTTTGAATATTGTGGGACCTTGAAATCATAAAGTTTACAAATGTCTGCATCTAAAATTGCATACTGTGTCATACACTAGATGAGATGCAAGTATGTTCCAGGAATCTGTGTAGCATGAATTAAATTGTGACACAAACCATCTTATCACAGCAATGTGACCTAAGGCATCAGTTGTGTTGCTTCCTTGCCATTCTCAAATCTGAGGCTTCATGGATAGTAAAGTACCTGTTGGATGCACACTTCAGAATCTCCCAAGTGGTAGCCTACTTTAACTGGGTGTTTTACACCTGCTAGAAAAATGAAACTTCTGTCATCGTTTACTTTACATAGTTTATTTCTTCTGTTGAACATATTGAACATATAAGATATTTTAAAGAATTTGGGAAACAGGTAGCCATTTACATCCATAGTAGCCTATATTTTTTTCCTTCTACCCAGCAAACAATTTTGTGTTTAATAGATGTCCTCTAGACATCTAACCGTAGACAGCTTGGCTAAAACAAGGCTAAACTTGGGCTGTCAGTGAAAATCTAATAGACATCTATGATTAGCTCAAAACTAGACTAGTCGCCAAATCAACAAATTAAACAGACGTTAGTCATATACGTGTAGTCAATCATTTCTGTTTATTTGATGACTAGTCTAGTTTGGCCTATTCTTAAATTTATTAGATTTAGTTTGGAAATGAAAATTAGGTTGATGTTAGAATCCAATGTCAGGCTGGCGTCAATGTCTTACGTCCAACCTAAAATCAACCAAATGTCAACGTCTAATCATGTAACACCTTGATATTGTGGAAGTTACTATCTATCAGACGTTGGATTTTTGTGACTTTCCAACACAACCTAAAAACAACCAAATATCAACGTAATTTGATGTCGTCATTGGACTGGCTAGACATTGTATTTTGGTCACCTGATGTCATGACCTAAATCTAACCTAATATTAACGTCTTATGATGTTGTGTGCCTGCTGGGTGGTTACCAAAACTTTTCAAACTTTCTTTTTTTTCTTTTTATCAAACACGTTTCTTTCTTTCCTTCTTTCTTTCTTTTTGTTCACCACAAAACTCATTAGAGTTGAAACTAGATGCTGCGTGAATTGTGAGTAATTGTTCATTTTTTGGTGAACATCTCTTAAAAGAATCGTACTGAAAGATCGTTTGGTGGTTGATAATAGCCTACCACTGATTTGATTAGACACAAACAAAGAAATGAGCAAACAAAATATAACTACTGTTTCATTTCTGTAGATACAGGCAGCCATATTGGATTCTGGGTTGCTGCAGTTTCTAATACTGTAATTCATGGATATATTGGTAAATGGGTAACTTTCCATAAGGGCAGGATCTCAGAATTTAGCTAGTATAGATGGCTACTGTTTTTTTCTGAGTACTACATCACAGAAATAAACACCAATTATGATTTTAGCCAAGAAATATGTAAAATAGTGCACAAGTCAATACTCAACACTCTGTAAAATTGTAAACGAGTGATGTAGCTATACTTCAGATGTAAGAAAGTCATAATTTATGGTTTCCCTGCTGAAAAATCCAGCTTAAACCAGCCTAGGCTGGTTGGCTGGTTGACCAGCCTGGTTTTAGAGGGGTTTTGGCCATTTCCAGTCTGGTTTTAGCTGGTCAGGCTGGAAAATGACCAGCTAAATCCAGCTAAAACCAGCTTGACCAGCCTGGTTTAGGCTGGACATAGCTGGTTTTAGCTGGTCATTTTCCAGCCTGACCAGCTAATACCAGGCTGGAAATGGCCAAAACCCCTCTAAAACCAGGCTGGTCAACCAGCTAAAACCAGCCAACCAGCCTAGGCTGGTTTAAGCTGTTTTTTTCAACAGGGTTAGGTCGGATTTTTTTGTGGGTGGGTGGGACGGCGAACATCCAATAAAATAAAAAGAAAATAAAGAATATAAAGCACCGCTTGCACCCTGTAAACCACATTCGAGCTAATATTTATACCGTTTCCTCGATTTTCCTCCATTTTAGAGCTGAGCAGGATTCTGTCACTGCTTCCCTTTCTGCAAGTCACATGGTTTATTCTCTTGCTTTCGCTCTTTACTCCTATCGCCAAGTCTTACGACGCATGACATCCCACCCCAACCCATCCGTGAACGAGCCACGCGTGATACGGACCTGGTATTTATCTTAAGATGTCTGTCTGAGTCTCACCGCCCCCCGGTCCAGCGTGCGCGAGGTGAGGTGGAGACTGAAACTGAGCGGGGAAGATGGAGAGGAGAGAGAGGGTGCGGCGGAGCACTGCAGTGCAGATAAATGAATGCACCATTGGTGGCTGAGTCAGCAGCCCACTCCCAGTTTGGCCCACTGCCTGCACCAACTGTGTCTGTGGAGGAACAACATGTATGCATACAACAAACAAACAAACACGCACGCACGCGCGGGCGGTCGATATGTCTCCTGCCTGATCGTTTTCAGTCAGAGTTGCACTGGCCAAATCATAAATTTACGTTTGTTTTACGTGAGCTTACGAGCTCAACCTAATTCTTGCCAGGATCATGCACTAAAGTAAGTAAACTGCCCGTTTTTTTTGTTTTGTAATACTAATTAAATCCATGCTGCGTGTGTAATGTCATACTCATAATAGTTGTTTATTTAAAATAGATGAAGTATTATCTCTTATTCCCCGGGTCAATTTGTTTATTTCAAGATCAGTTACTATCCAGCTGCTGCTATTTAGGCTCTGGTTTTTCAGACTCCACCTAAAGAGAGTCCACTCCAGTGAATCAACGAAGAAAGGCTGTTTCACTGTCAAGTCTCCCCGATCTCCACCAATCCTCGCGCTCCACCGCCTGAGCAGCACCAAAACTGCACTGGAACTACAAGCAGAATGGATGTGCGTGACGACAGAGCTGCTGGATGATGATGTGGGTATTGTAGGAATGAGTCAAGGTCTGGAGTTACTTCACGTTCTGTGTGTTCTTGAAATGTTCAAATAACCATTTGCACATTAATTGATGATATCTCAAGCTGCAAGGATGGATCATAATGCTTTTATTTTTTGATCATATTTTTTATTAATTCAGTCGTTATAGAACGTTAGCCTACCAGATGACAACCGAGAATTTGCAAAGTGAAAAGGGTACACTCAAAAATGACAATGCCATGACAACAAATGTTGTTACTTTTAAATCCTTTAAACCCTTCAGACACGAATTATGTTCCAAATTTCTGAAAAATGTAAAAGTGTGTGTTTTTACAGTTCTTGAGGCTCCTGTAAATGAGACCAAATTATAATACTAAAAATTCAACATCCTTTAAGTATATATTATCTATTTCAATGGACATCAGGTCAGAACAGTTGTACTTCCCGAACGTTATCACTGACAAAAGTGTTGCATGCAAAACTGTTACAAACAGTTTATTTGTGTTGAATTTAAACAAACAAATTAAATTGAGCAATGTTCAACTTAATTTGTTTGATTAAATTCAGCCCAAATAAATTGTTTACAACCACTTAACGTAAAAAAAAAATTAAATTTAAGGAATCATCTTTGAATATTTTTTTTTCAGTGTACCAACATAAAATACAAAACAAACTTGAAAATTTATTTTCAAAATCATTACAAACATTAACATTGTAACATTTTACTTTAATTTTGAGGTTTTTGTTTTATAGATTGCATATTGTTTAAAACTAAATTTATCTTCATCTTCCTCATCACTCCAGATAATGTCCACATTATAGATCTTTCCATCTGCTAAGAACTTCAAGACTTGTATATTCTGCATATGAAATTGTTTTAGCAATTAATTAGTACATCAATGTAGCTTTTTATATAAAAAAGTTCAATCAGCATTACTGGACATTTAATTTCAGTAACAGATCTTAAACCCATTGTCTAACCTAATGGACAGACATATTTGAAAAAAATACTGATTTAAAGCTTGCAGTGCTACAAAAGATTTCAAACTTTAATTAGTAAGTGCAATCCCTTTTTTATTTTTACATACAATCTATGAAATACTGGCAAACATATAAATAAATCGGAATAAAAGCATTGTAAATGTGGTTTACGTCTGTCTGGAGTGAATTGATGCCATGTTGCTTTTCAGTGTAGTGGATTTTTTTTTTAAATGACAACCGTCCACTCTCATGGACTGCAGGCTTTAAATTAGATGAAATGCTCAGGAACCACAAAAAACATGGGCTGACATGTGATGTCCATTTTAATGGACACAGGGTCCGAAGGGGTTAATCAGGTTTCAATTAAACCATTTAGTTATACAAAGTATAAGTTGATGAAGGTAAATGAAAAAATTAAAGGGGTGTTCAGTGTGTACTTTTAAGGCTTGGTTGTGTTTATAAGATGCAAAGCAATGTGTGCTTCATTTGTAAGAAAATCAGGTTATTTTTTCATATATCTTACTTTCTCATGATTATGTACAGCTACTCAGCTAACATGAAAATGACTGTCATATGTCCTAGTTTCTCTTCTCAAGAGGCTCTGATTGGTCAGCTAGCATAATGTGCTGTGATTCGCGGATCGGCTCCACGTCACCAAGAAAAACATCACGCCTATATTAGAAGGTGCTGTATCTCAGCTGTTTTAATACTGTCAGTCAGAGTAGCTGTTAGCCCTGTCAGTTTGAGCCTGAATCAGGCAGAAAATGAAAAGGACACTGAACCTCACACCTGCTCTAAATAAAACCTGACAAGTGTCTTTCACATATATTCAGAATACGCATGTGTAAGTAATATGAAACATTCACACATCTTTTGCGAGTTTATTATTTGAGACATTCAACTGTCCTCAGTCACAATTTGGCCATTTCAATTAAAAAAAAATAAAGAGATTTAGAATAAAAGTTACTTGTAAAATGTTTTCTCTATTTAAAAACAAAACAGCAGCAAAAGATGACTTCGCTTTTGTCAGATTGTATGTTTTCTTGCACAGCTGGATGTTGAATATTTGTTAGCGTTGGCCAAAACTGATTAGCTGAAGTCACACCAAAGCTACACTCAACAAAGGATTCAGCTTTTCTTAAAGCCTTTTTTGATGGGTCACTATTTATGATAGCATAGCAGTCAAAATAGGACAAATGAGCTCATTATGGGACAAATTCTGGACCTTTCTTTGTCAGTAAGGTGTGGGTCTTCCGCAGTGGTGTATAGTAACTAATTACAAATACTCAAATTACTGTAATTGAGTAGTTTTTCTCAGGAATTGTAAATTACTAAGTAGTTTTAAAATATGTACTTTTACTTTCCCTTGAGTAAATTTTTTGTGCTGTATCTGTAATTTTACTTCACTATTTTCCTTCAACCTGCAGTCAATACTTTATAACTATTTTAAAATCAATCCTGCGAGTCCAATCAAATCACACATAGAAGTAAACAGGTAAATTGCATCACAATGTACTACCTCAGAACATGGGCAATTTATAATTTATAATTGTAATTTATAATTGCAGCAAACTGAAGTATTCAAAGTGTCCAAAAAGATGTCCAAAATCTTTACACACATTGACCCAGAGACTGTTTAGATGCATGTCACTGATGAGAAGATGACGGATGTTTACTGTATAATGACCGTAATGGCTATAAACACCCAGCAGGTACAAGACATCAACATGATGTCAGATTGACGCTGTACCTCAACGTCATGGAGACGTTGAATTTTATTTGGAAATGAAAATCGAATTGACATCAGAACTCAACGTCAGGCCAACGTCAATGTCCAACGTCCAACCTAAAACCAACCAAATATCAACGTCTAATGATGTAACAGATTGATGTTGTGTGGATGTTACCACTATTGACATTTATCAGACGTTGGATTTTGGTTGCCATACCTGATGAATAAATGTCAGTATCTGACGTCAATATGCTTTTGGTTTTAGATGTTGGGTAAACTTTGGATATTAGTTGCTTTCTAACAACCTAAAATCAACCAAATATCAACGTCATTTGACATCATTATTGGACATCAAAACTTTGTCCTTAGACACTGGCTAGACATTGAATTTTGGTCACCTGACGTTACAACCTAAATCTAACCTAATAATGTCTTATGACAGTGTGTGCCTGCTGGGCAATAACTAGATGCACTACAGAATGTTACATTTACACACATCCACAAATTACATGTAAATGCATTAGTTTTTAACAGTGTAATACTCACTACTCTTGAGTACTTTTAAAAGGACTACTTTTTACTCATACTTTGAGTAATATTTACAACCGATACTTTTTACTCTACTTGCACTACATTTTTAGGCAAGTAATGGAACTTTTACTTGAGTATGATTTTTCAGTACTCTTTTCACCGTTGGTCTTCCGAACCACCTGAACCCCCCTGGCTATGGGCCATTGTTATAAAAGTTTTGTCAAGTTCATTCTGATATGAGAAGAACTATTGCTTTGTCATAAACAATTAAAACATTTTACTGATTGATGGTGTCTGCTCCTAAATAAGATATATATCATAGATCAGGGATCTAATTAGGTAGTCTTTTGTCCAGCCATTTTTTAAAAACAGATTTTTTTAGGTGAATTGCTTGCTAGGATCCCCATGAACTTTTCAACTTGAAATGCCACTGTGGATGTGTAATGTCTTTAACACAGCTGCACAGCAGATGCTTTTAAGAAATAAGTCTTATCCTGAGTGCAGATGACCCTTCATTAAGGTTCTTCTGACACTTTATTGTCACAAAACAAAAAGCATTGCTTTGGATTAAACTGAGAATAAGGTTTATTTAGGCTAAGGATTATTACCCACTTAAACAGTAAGAAACACTTGTGTGGAAAGCAACACGCAAACAACATCTGCTAAAATGCTAAGAAACAACTTGGTAAATCAGCTCTAAGTAAAATACATAAGTGGCCTGGACCAAATATTTTATACAAGGCAAATATATTTGAAAAAAAAGCTTGCACTTTTTGTTTAAAAAAATATGACATATATATATATATATATATATATATATATATATATATATATATATATATATATATATATATATATATATATATATATATATATATATATATATATATATATATATTTAGGCCATTTTTAATTTTTGCTTGATTAATTTCTAAGACAATTAATATGTAACATTAAAAAAAATCTTTAAATATTTGTGTAAAGTCTGTTTAAAGCACTTTTTCTTGATACTGAAATACATTTTTAAAAATATATATTTTAAATATTTGAAGGTTGACACTAAAAAGATATTTCACTGAGCTTTACATTTACAAACAAATATTAGCCTAATTTGCAATCCAATGACCATCGCATACATTTCTTGCCATCTTCGCGTCAGTCACATGACAAGTGATAATAGCCTACTCACGCATGACATGAAGCAAAAATGGCAGCATTCCTCATGTGCTTCGTCAACGGACCAAAACAAACAAACAAAAAACAAACTAGATACTGTCCCTGCGGTGAATGGAATACGAATTGTTGGATTTCAGGTAGCTATAAAAGTACAGTTTACAGGTTTACGAGCTTACAGGTAAAACAACTGCGTATGTATTTTTTTAATCGTTTATTAAAATTAGCTAGTGGTGTTAACGTTACTTAAAAAGCGTACACGTATCCATCAATTCACATGCACTTCATTTTAAATTACCCGACTGATTATTTTAGAAAACTGTAACATTGGTAACTCAACCTGTAGAGATTTGGGCCACACTCCTGTTATCTACAGATATGTCATAACTAGAAGAACTTCAACTCTGAGTTCATTAGGACATTAACTTAAGTAACTGTATAATTGTGCTTTAGAAAATATATTAGCCTACTGTCATTTTGAGGGAACAAAAGCATCAATATTTTTAGGTCATTCAGTGCTAGTCTCTTTAATTTTTAAGGCTTGGATTTACATTTAGTCTAGACTATTTAGACTAGGTTTTAAAGTAGTTCACCCAAGAATGAAATTTCGTTAGTTACCTTTAAATGCTTTCTTATAATGTTATAAACTGTAACAATTGACTTCCATAATAGGAAAAAGCATTTTTCAAAATATCTTATGTTCAACAGAAGAAAGGTTTGTGGCAAGTAAATGAAGAGTAGCCTTAATGATTATATAATATAGAATATTCATTCATTCATTCATTCATTCATTTTCTTTTCGGCTTTATTAATCTCCCTTTATTAATCTGCGGTCGCCACAGTGGAATGAACCACAAACTACACCAGCATATGTTTTACACAGTGGATGCCTTTCCAGCTGCAACCCATCACTGGGAAACATCCATACACTCTCATTCACACACATACTACGGTCAATTTTGCTTACCCAATTCACATACCACATGTCTTTGGACTTGTGGGGGGGAAACCCACGCAAACACGGGGAGAACATACAAAGTCCACACAGAAACGCCAACTGACCCAGCCGAAGCTCGAACCAGCGACCTTCTTGTTGTGAGGCGAACCTTGCACACTTGAGGTCCCACCTAATTATGACAACTCAAAGATTAAATTTAATATTCAAAAGCACAAAAGACAATATATTAAACTAATGGAATTTAAACTATAGGCTACCCTTTTTAAGTACCTCGGGTAATGTCTAGTGTAAAACTCTCACAAGAGGGCGCCATTTAGCCGACAAATAGACCACGACGTGTTAACACTGCAAATGGTACCATTGTGAAACGTCTATATATATATATATATATATATATATATATATATATATATATATATATATATAGCCTTATTGTATAATTAAATACTTTATTTGACATTTTACTTTGAATGTTTATATATTTTTTAATTAAATTACATTACACTGGTGGATTCTCAGGCAGTCTTGTATTGGTCAAACGGAGGACGTCAGTGTTATGATTGTAGTTCATGGAAATATCTGAAGATGGCATAGTTTCCCCTCTAAATTTTACTTCACTTTCTGCCAACTTGTCTAGTCAAGGCAGTTCTAACTTTTAATGAATGATTCAAATTCACGAGCCTGTTATTACTGTAAAGGTAGAACTGGAGAGTGTATGCCAAATTGTCACGGATCTTTAATTTGTCTCATGATTTATTCAGTGCATTTCCTCCATTGTCTCTTGCCACAGTCACTATAGTTTTGAGGTATTAATTAGTGATGATTTTATTTAACATGTTTTGCAGGCCACTTGAACATTCACATTTGCATTGCTTCATTTGTCTTACTTTGCGCTTGCATTTACATTCATGCGTTTCACTTTTGTGCATTTGAGGTATAGCAATATTAGCACACGGCGCCTGGGTGTCCTTGCTAGATTTGTAATAAGCAGACTGCATGTATTATTCAGCACTGTGTGGACAGGTCCCACTCTGCTCCATGCTCTCCCTCTCTCTCGTCCTGCCCGCCCCCCAGGGAATGGACGCCTAAATTACTATTTCTATTTGATATATTCCCATCGCCCGGCCCTTATAATGCATAGAGGGAGAATGGTGTGTTTGGTGGGGGTCACTATGTAGCGGTCACTCTGTTGAAGTCAGAGGTGGACTGGTGAATACAGATTTATGCAGTCTTTCCTGTGAAATCATAAAACAGAAATGTCACCTCTCTTTGCGTTTTCTGTTCTGATGAGGTCAGGAAGGCAAAAATTTGTTTAATTGAATTGTGCCCATATTTTTTATTGAATCTATTTCAGATTTATTTTATAAACATCTTGGATAGATGCGACTCTTGCATCTCTGTGATTGAGGAAAGATGTTTTCTGTTAACATTAAATGGTTGGTGTTTATTCCTTTATGTTATACAGTTGTCTGTCTTTCATGTTGGTCAAGAATGCTTAAAGATCTACACTAGCTGACAAAAGTCTTGTCATCGATCCCAGTTGTAGGTGAAACAAATAATAACTTGAATTCTAGTTGATCATTTGGAAAAGAGGCAGAAGCTAGATTTTTCTGATGAATCATCTGTTGAACTGCATCCCAATCATCACAAATACTTCAGAAGACCTATTGAAACTCGCATGGACCCAAGATTCTCACAGAAATCAGTCAAGTTTGATGAAGGAAAAATCATGGTTTGGGGTTACATTCAGTATGGAGAGTTTTGCTGAGTGGATGGCAACATCAACAGCCTGAAGTATCAAGAGATTTGTGTCACTCTAACCAAAAGAGAGGGCAAATTTTTCACCAGGATGACACTCCTCATACTTCATCCTCCACATCAAAGTTCCTGAAAGAAAAGAATGTCAAGGTACTCCAGGTTTGGCCAGCCCAGTCACCAGAAATGAACATTATTAAGCATGTCTGAGTTAAGATGAATCCAAATAATCTTGATGAGCTCTGGGAGTCCTGCAAGAAGGCTTTCTTTGCCATTCCAGATGACTTTATCAGTAAGTTATTTGAGTCATTGCAGAGATGTATGGATGCAGTCCTCCAAGCTCATGTGTGTCAAACACAATATTAATTCATTTTTCCACTGCACCATGACTTTATTTTCTGTACCAAGGGTGGGCAAACTCAGTCTTGGAGGGCTGGTGTCTTGCACAGTTTAGCTCCAACTCTAATCAAACACACCTACTTATAGATTTCTAGTTATCATAGAGACACTAATTAGCATGTTTAGGTGTGTTGGATTAGTGTCGGAGCTAAACTATGCAGGACACCGGCGCTCCAGGATCAAGTTTGCCCACCCCTGTTCTATACTGTACATTGTTTCTGTTAAGTGACAAGACTTTTGTCTAAGCAATATCAGACCTTACTGTCCTAATTCAATCATTAAAAATCAAGGCATGATCATGTTTTATTTTGGTAAAATAAGCATAATCTAGAGGCATTTGCCTTTCATATAAGCCACTTCTGATACCAAATGATCAACTAAAGGTCAAGTTATTATTTGTTGTTCTTAAAACTTGGATAGGCCACAAGAATTTTGTCAGGTAGTGTAGTTAAAAATGTATGCAACACATTCTATTTGCATTGATTTAATATAATTTTGAAAACTAGGTTTTAACAAGATTTACATTTATTGCACTGCAGTAGTAGCTTATTTTCTTATTTTCTTTTATACCTTTTAACACGTGTGAGAATTCATGTTGCAAATTATTAAAAATATATTTAGTTAAAAAAATTTGGGGGTCATTTTAAACATTAATGTATTAATAATTATACATTTTAGGGAGTATTCATTCATTCATTCATTCATTCATTCATTTTCCTTCGGCTTAGTCCCTTTATTAATCAGGGGTCGCCACAGCGGAATGAACTGCCAACTTGTCCAGCATAGGTTTTACACAGCAGATGCCCTTCCAGCTGCTACCCAGTACTAGGAAACATCCATTCACACTCATACACTACAGCCAATTTAGTTTATCCAATCCACCTATAGCGCATGTTTTTGGACTGTGGGGGAAACCGGAGCACCCAGAGGAAACCCACACGAACATGAGGAGAACATGCAAACTCCACACAGAAATGCCAACTGGCCTAGCCGGGGCTCGAGCCAGTGACCTTCTTGCTGTGAGGCAACAGTGCTAACCACTGAGCCACCGCGCTGACATTGTGGTGGAGTAATGCTACATAATATTTTACAATCCAAACTAACTTTTCATATAAGATCAGAATTGCTAAATTGTCAGATGCATACTGACCCCATATTGACTGTAAAAAATTATATGATCAGTTAGTCCTGACAGCATATGTTTTTAGGTCATTGTAACTTATTAATTAATCATGTTCTAACTTAATTTTATAAGTTACGTAAGCTGTTTTAAGGCTGTTTAACATAATGTATGTTCAATAGACTCATAAGGTTAACTTGATTCAGCTTACAACAGTGTTGGACTTTTTTTTTTCAAATGTTATTAAGCAGCGTAGCAGTTTTGTAGAAATAATAGTAATAAATATCAATATATAATAAAAAATAATATCTCAAATTACCTTTTCATTAAGAATATATTTTATGAGACTAACCCTGAACTTTAATCATTGATATCCTCAAAAACTGACATTTGAAAACAAAATTTATACATTAGTCTATGATGAGCATGTAATCATATGCCTGGATTTATAATATGAGTTTAAATTTGGAACAAGAGAGTCCCATTTGTGTTTACCAAAACAATTATAAGTTTCAATTAGGAGATTTATTACTCTATGCTTATTGATAATGAGGTAGTTGTTTAGGTATTAGGTAATGGAGCTTAAAATTCAAAATAATAATTTAACATTTGCTTTAGAGGACTAATAAACATTCTAGTGACGTGGCTCCAAATGAACAGCTAATTAGTGAGTGAATTCTCTAATCTGCCTTCTTAATATTTTCCATATTTGGTGCAAAAAGAAAAAGATATAGCTGAATCTTTGATGTGCTCAGGCAGTTCTGAAAAAATCCACAGCTCCTTTTCATGTAAACATGTTTTTAGAGCCTGGAGTAGTTTCATTGGTTTCTCTCCAGATGCTGTTTCATGGCCAGAGCTGTGAGCTAATTACACCTTTGTTGCTAATGTTCCTGCCAATAAACACTGTAACTGAGGTCAATAGTTTAGCCGGGCCTTTTTTTCCTCCATTTATTTGGGCTGTTAATGATAGGATATCAGATTCCGATCTCTTTTTCCTGTGTCGGCCCCTCTTCGCTCCCCTGCTCTCTGCCATAGCCTGGAGGAGTGTGGAGCGCGGGCCAGCATCTGGGCGAAGCCTGCTGAATGGGGCCCTTTCTTGCCAAACCCTGCGTTCCGGCCAATGCACGGCAATGTACACTGGCGAGAACGAAACGGCTGCTATCATAACAGCTCCTCCAGGCTCGCTTTTCACATCTCCTCCTGCTTCCCTCCTTAAACTCACACCCTTCCTTTTCTGTCATCTCCTCCTGTTCCGTTCTCACCTTTCACCCCCAGCACTGTGTCTCTCTCTGTGGGTTGAGAAGTGTAAATGAAACGTGGAACATCTCTGGCTTGGATCGGGCAGAAAGATTTATTGAAAACCCAATGCACGGTGGTCCGAGGGTCCGCAGAGGAGGTCAGATAGATGAAAATGACTTGTAACAAGATCATAAAATGCAGACAAAGCTTTGGAAGGGAGAAAGCCTTGAGCTGGGGGTGGGGGGTCATATTCCACACGCAATGAGCAGCTGAACTATTGTCTCAGGGTGGAATGATGGAGCAAATGAACAGAGTCATGGAGCTCCGCCCCTCAGGAGAGCTGGTGCATCACAAGGTCATATCATAGAGAAAGAAGGGAAGTGAATTGGAGAAGAAAGCCATCATTATTCCTTATAACAATATTACCGGAGATCTTTCTTGTCATCGGCTTTCAGATCCTGAGGTTTTATGTGCCTTGTTTTTCAAATGAGGAAATTCGAAGGCCTGCTTTCAGTCAATATGCAAGAAAAGCATGGTACAGTAAACTGTAGAACTCAATATAATACTGAGATATACAGTTGAAGACAACATGATTAGCCCTCCTTGTCAAATATTTTCCAAGTGATTTTTAACAGAGCAAGGATTTTTTTTCAATTTTATTTCTTTTCGTCTAGAGAAAGTATTTTTTTTTTTTGGTTTTGACTTGAATAAAAAATAAATGTAAAAACTGCCATGGCAAATATTTTTAGCCCCCTTAGATTTTTCTTTCAATTGACTGTAACCATGGTTGTCCAGTGACTTGCCTTATTTATCTAATGAAGCCTTTAAATTGCACTTACCAGTACAGTAATAGAAAAATATTTTGCACTTCCATGCATGCCATAATAAACGAGTTAATAAATATTAGTTATTAAAAGTATTAGGTTTTGAAATGTGTTGGAAAATTAGAATTACATTTTTTTAAAAGAATAAAAATTTCAGCAGAGAATTAATAATTTTGTCTTTAACTGTCTAACTTGCAGTTACATGTTAGTCAGATTGATACAAGCAATCAATAAACAATCGATAAACAATAATCAATAAACAACTGTTGGCTCATTTCAACACCAGTATTTGTCACTTGCTGACTTTAAAATGAAAAAGTTCAACAACACATACATTAAATTACTAAGCATATGCAAAATAGAACATCAATGCCACATATTTTATTTTGTCATTTGTCCAGCAGTGATAGTTAAACAATATTTGGCCTGAGATTGATGAATAAATACACTCCAAAAATATTTTGCTGCTTGTTCAAATTACTAATGTAAAATGAGCTGAAACTGCACAGTTCTTGAGATTTTTGGAGGACAACTTAATTGTTTTATGTTCAACTTGTTAAGTTGACTTAATTGATTTGTGTTTGGACAGCCTGAATGAATTGTGTGGAACCCTGCATTGTTTACAGCAGGGGTTCCTAAACTTTTTCATTCAAATATCAAGAGCTGTGGGCCGAGGGTAAATATACCAAACTATATTACATTAAAGTTGTCATGGCTAATTTCCTAATTATTTCCTAATATTTCAAAATAAATAAAACATTTTATTATTAGTAGTAGAAGTAGTTTTATTTTAATTGTATTAATGTAGTATAACTTATTTAATTATAACTTATTGCGATTAAAAAAACATTAACAATCACATTTATAACACAGTGGAGTTCAAAGCTGAATAGTCAAGCAGAATCTTCCTTTGACTCATTGTTCACCAAAGTCTCTGCATTGTCATGTGACAGTATGTACATTTAAACAAAATCTGATTAATTTACACCATTTAATTGAAACATTTAATTTCTGGTTGCTTTTAACAATAAAACAAACAAACAAAGGGTTGCATCAAATTTGAATGGACCATCTCGAAACCATCCCCATCATTCTCCCTCTCTACTCTGATAGGATGGCCCTTGTTTGAGCTTCTCTGGTTTACAGTGCTTGACATTATACAACGAGTAAGTGGTAAAAGTTTCAGTCTTAATGTGTGATTCATTAAATCATTTATTCAATGATGCATATTTATAAATAGATTGAATCATTGGCTGGTTCAGTGACTCATTCGATAACAGATTCAGTAAGAAGTGACAACCTCCTCTTACTCTGAGATTCACAAATGATCTGCCTCAGCTTAGTTTTTATTTATTTACACATGTATTTTCTACACATTTAGATCTATAACATGTTGCTTTTGTATAATTAACTTATTATAAGAAAAACATCATGAAATTAAGGTTCTTCCTCTATATGTGACTTTATGTGTACAGATTTGGACTGCATGAGAATACCCTGCTGCACACCCTTCAGAGCTGAAATCTTGTTAACCCGTGACCCATTACTTGACCCAGTGAAATGTTGGAGGAGACTAAAATCAAGAGTGAAACAATGAAACTCTCAGAGTCACAGTCTCATGCTTAAGTGGATTCGAGAAAGGTAAAACTCTTTTGTTGCTATTTTACACCGGACAGTTTAAGACCAAGAGAAATGTGATGTTATGAGACTGAATCTCTCTGCTATTTCCAAAGTGATTGTGAATCTGATGTCTTGTTCAGAGATGCTTGTGAGTGAAGGAAGCACCTTACCTCTCTCTTCTGCTGGTGTCCTGCTCTTTCACCTTCTCTATCTCCTCTAACAATATGTTTACATTATTTAATAAAACCAGATTTAAAATGAGATTCAACCGCTAAAATTTGACCATCGGCAGGCCCATAGTCAGCCTGTTAAAAGGGGTGGTTAATTTTTCTCAAAAACTGGACCTTCTGCAGTTATTCTCCTCATTTTCTATTAAATTATTTTAGATTAGATTAGATTCAATTTATTGTCATCACACATGTACAAGTACAAGGCAACTAAATTATTGGGTTCAAATACTGCACTTTAGTGACATTTTAAGCATTAACTTTTGCTGGATTAGTTTGTCGGATGGAGATCATTACCACACTTTTTTATGCGACAACAATATTTCCTACATTTTTTATATTTTTGTCAAAGTGCTTACCATGATATTTTATGTTAACAAAAAATTATGTTTATTTACAAATGTGCATTTAAACTGTAAGTTATTACAGTTTATTAAATAATGTAATGAGATTAGAAATATGAAAAATTACTTATTTTATTTTATACTTATTTTAAATGCTAATTTATTATTATCCATCATATACAACAAACAAACAAAAACAATTAGAAATCTGTTAAAACTGTAGACAAATAACAAACTGGCCAGCTCAGTCAACTTTCCTCATTCAGAATTTGTCCATTTAGATAATAATTAATAATTAAATTTGTCTTAAAACCTTCTTCTATTGGTTATTTTCACAATTTATGATGGCATACTGTCAAAAATTGGCCAAATTCAGGACTTTGTCAGAAAGCTAGTGGGTCCCCGCTGGCTACGGGCATGATTAGTGTATATGGTAGAAATTATAAAAACATTTTTCCCTATTGTAATGATGAAATCAAAACTCTTGGTAAATCTGAAGTTTTTGTCATCATGACATCAAATAATGCAAAATTTTTTCATGTGTTCAATACTTTTTCCCTGCGTTATTTCATTTTATTACACATAACTTAATTTGTAAACTAATTAGATTTGTTTTCTTTGCATATATGGATTTCTTTGGTGTTTACCTACATCAGGGGAACATTTCAAGTCAAAAGCACCTTTAGCAATATGTTTTCTGAGAAAAATTGTGACATGCTCAATACTTATTTTCCCTGCTGTAGATGCATACACCATCAATTCAAGTCACCTTTTTATTTTAATTCTTTATACCATTGTTTCAAATCAACATTTTATTATTAAATGGGAAAGTAGGAGAATTTAGGATTCAACTCTCAAAGTTGTGGAAATTTAAAATGCTTTGATATTATTGGGCTTATTCCAGTTCATTGTTCATTGTAAGTTCAGTTCATTCATTGGGATTACTAATTTGTGGATTCATAGCACTTTAAACAAGCTATTGTGGTAGCTGTTTTGTGGAAATGTTGTAAAAACATTTAGTTTTTTTTTTTACATTTAATGATTTAATAAGATATTAAGTTATTCAGAGCACCATACTGTACATGTATATACAGTATGAAAGTAATATGTAATTTGCAAATAACTGAAATGCCTACACACTGTCACCTTTTGGACAATTTATGTGTCCTTGCTGAATGAAATGGAGCCTCAAATTCTATGACCGAAATGGAGAAAAGTTTTTAATCATGTGAAAATTAAATTGATTAAAATGTATATTAAAGGCATGTATACTGTTACATTATATTTTAATTTTAAATACATCATGCATTAGATCAAATTAGTAGAATTTCTGTAGGATCATGACTGGAGTAATGATCCTAATAATTCAGCTCAATTTAGTGCTGGACAAAGATTAATCGTGATAATCATATAAACAACTTGTTAATTTGTTGTAAAAGTTATATGAAATGTATTAAAAAAATTATTATTATGTGTAAAAGCTAAATAATTGGTTGTTGAAAATATTTTCTCTTTAAACTTAATGATTAAAGTTAATATAATATAATAATAAATAATAAAATAATGTTTAAATGTTGTTATTATTATATTTTTATAATAATTATTATTTTGTAATAAGAATAACACCAACTATTATTATTATTATTATTATTAATAATAATAATAATAATAATAATAATAATAATAATAAATAATAATTGTAAACATTTTTTGCCTTTCATTTTGTAAATAATGAATGACATGAGCAGCTTTGTTTAACAGCACCAGAAATATCTTTAAATATATTTGTGGCCTTCAAAACCTACTGTTGTCTAAAACAAAATTTGAATAACACGCATTAACATTTTACTAAAAAATGGCAAGTTCAAAAAACTAATAACTTTTAAGTGCTCTCTTCTCTCTTGATTTTTTAAAGATGTGTGCACACATTAATCTGTAAAGTTTTTCTTTTTAAATTGCTACACCGCTCTTTCAGAAGCTAATCAAAACCGACCACATTAGCTTTCAGTTTGTGGAAAAGAACTTGCAATTCATGAAAAGCTGCTGTGTTTAATATAATCATACGAGTGAAAGGAAAGATGTGGCTTCTACTGTAGTGTTGTGGATCACTGATAAAGCTTATCTAGAAACAACTTAACAGACCTTCACACTTATACCCTCCTCTTAGCATCTTAGCATTGTAGCTTCGACATGCATACAGCTACAGTAGCTGTGTGTTAAATATACAATGTTATCTGTTCAGGATGACAGAGGGTTTGAATTTTCTACACAAATACTCTTTCCAATTTGCATGCTTTTTGTTCTGAAGTCAGTTGGATGAACAAAAAGTTAAATTACACCTCATATTCATATTCAATACGTTTCTTTGTTGACATGCTAACAGTGTTACCCTTTTCCTAACATGTTAGCATCATAGCTCTGAAGTACATGATAGCAAGCTGTGGTTTATATATGAAGAGTTCAGATGCAAATGTCATCTGAAATTTTCCTCTAAAATGTGTATTTTTATCAGGCTCCTGTGTGTATGTTCAGTAATATCACTTTTTTGTGGCTAAGAATAAGTCCTTTTCCTGGTCTTAAAGTAAATTATCTCAACATAAACAAAGGAGTCTGAGAAAAATGTTCATTTTTGATGAAAATTGCAGATGGCACCTTAGAGGTTTTTGCGCCTGAACTAGGTATGGGCCGGTATTGAGATTCTGACGGTATGATAACGTTGGATATAAATAGTACGGTTTCACTGTATCACAGTATTGAGATTACTGCTCTAAAATATATTGCTTTTAAATGTCTGGGTAAAAAACAAATCATTTCCCCCCTTTGTACACAATATATTTTAATTTGGGAAATATTTGAAATATTTTTGAACAGTAAACATGTCAGGCTATATAGTTCTAATAAATCATTGACTTCTGCTGTCTTCATTCGTTTTTAAAACACAGATTTCTTTACCATTTAAAATGGCATCTTTGGATATCTTTTGTGTTGGAGATACTGCTGTCCTAACAAACAACTAAAAATATGTAAGTAAGAAGTCTTACACTTAGGAACGGTATAGCAGAATATTTTGATGGTTTTAAAGCCTTGACTTTATTAAACCGCGGTATACCTTGAACACGGTTATTGTCCCATGCCAAATCTGAACTCTTCATATACAATATTTTCAAATCAGTCCCTGTTGAAAAACAAAACATTAGAAATCATCGTAGAATGTGCATTTGTTTTAATGGTTATAACATAGTTTGTATCAGTTTTAATGGAAACTGTATTGATCCTGCTGGTCTCTACAATTAATTAATTATTTATTTGTTTGCATGTTAAAACCAATAAATCCTAATATGTATCAATTACAAACCATTCAAACGTGCTGGTTTGAAAATGGTTCATTTAGTTTGGTTTAAAATGTGCAACATCTGATTTCTGTTGTTAGTGTACATTGTCACATCTCTGCTGAAAAAACTAATTGTCTACAAACACTCTTGCTAGCGGGGATATTTGTGGTTCAGAAGTCAGTTGGCTGAACAAAAACTTCAATTACACCCCGTATTCATGCCAATATATTTCTTTGTTGACATGCTGGTTAAAAGCACTACCAATTATCACCACCACACAAAGTGTCCTCCGGCCACACATGCACCTTACAGCGGTTTGATTTTAAGGCTGTGGATGGCAGATTAGATTTATTTCCCCCACACAGTTAATCCACTCATCTCAGTGTCTCATGAGTTGAAGAGCACTCATAATTGCAGTATGGCGATAAAGGGGCAGAAGTACCCAGCTTATGGGCCCGTAAAGAAAAGGCCGATCTGCTGGAACAATGACAATCGGGCTGGAGAATTAAACGCGTCACTGACCCGAGCTGTTCCCCTGCGCTCCTCGTCTCATTGTGCTGGGCTGATTGATTTTGACTGGGGTCACCTAAGCCCGTGCTGGGAGGCATGGGGCGCTGCACACGGGGCTAAACGTTTACATGCATTCATTTAAACACACATGCACATAGACACGAGTGCATACCAGGGCAGATGGGGACAGCAGTCTGTGAAGGGTTTACTGTACCCAATGTGCATATATGTCTGTTTGGATTTGTGGATAATTGTGTATACAGCAGGGAAAAGAAGTATTGAACATGTCATGTTTTTTCCTGGGAGTAATAGAATGTAGATGTTGGACTGAAGCAGCGAATATTAATTTGCAATGACGAAGGGCAGATAGTTGCTGAATAACTACTGAGAGATTTCAGCTGCAGTCTGGGCTTTCACTGCCTTTCTACACCTCCCTTTCTTCACGTGTTCAATACTTTTTCCCTGCGTTATTTCATTTTATTACGCATAACTTAATTTGTAAACTAATTAGATTTGTTTTCTTTGCATATTTCTTTAGTTGTTACCAACATCCGGGGAACATTTCAAGTCAACGGCACCTTTAGAAATATGTTTTCTGAGAAAAATGGTGTCGTGTTCAATACTATTTTTCCTGCTGTATATGCATACACTATCAAGTCAAGTCATCTATTTATTTTAATTCTTTATACCATTGTTTCAAAGCAACATTAGATTATTGATCGGGAAAGTAGGAGAATTTAGGATTCAACTCTCAAAGTTGTGGAAAATCAAAATGCTTTGATATTTTTGGACTTATTCCAGTCACGAGGAAACGTAAGTATTTTACGTTTTGCCAGTTTAGTGGCTAACGAGTTCAGTCGTACGATTTTAAAAAGGAGGCGTGGCACCTAACCCCACCCCTAACCCCAACCGTCATTGGGTGATGAGCAAATCGTACTAAATTGTACAAATTAGATAATACGAATTCATACGAATTAGCCACTAAATCAAACAGTTACGAATTGGCGTGAGATTGCGTTGCTTATTCCAGTTCATTGTTCATTGTAAATTCAATTCATTCATTGGGATTATTAATTTGCTGATTCATAGCACTTTTAAACAGGCTGTTATGGTGGTTCATAATTTTTTTGTGTGCAAATAATGATCATTTATTTTTGTGATTTAACAAATTAGTAAGATGAAAATAAGAGCAACATACTGTACATTTATATATGAAAGTGATATGTAATTTGAAAAGAACTGAAATGCCTACACTGTCATTTTTTGGTCAATTTAATGTGTCCTTGCTGAATAAAATAGAGCCTCGAATTCCGTGACAGAAATGAAGAAAAGTTTTTTTTAAATCAGGTATTAAATTAATCAAAATTATATTGATCAAAAGTGGTATTAAAGGCATGTATACTGTTACATAGTATTTTAATTTCTAATAAATTCTGCATTAGATCATATTATATTAGTATGATTATGGAATGATCAAGACTGGAGTGATGATCCTAATAGTTCACCTCTGATTGATTCAATTTAGTGCTGGGCAAAGATTAATGGCGATTAATTTCATCCAAACTAAAAGTTTGTTTTGATATAATTTAAGTGTGTGTAATGTGCTTATTTATTAGGCATAATACATGTAGACATGCATGTATTTAAGAGTTTATTTATATTTAGATATAAAATATTTGTGTGTATGATACAAATTATATATAAATTGAAATCTGTGTAACAAAATAGTTTTGTTTAATTTTGTTTCTATGCATGTGTGTGAATAACTTAATAAAAATATATTAATACAATCACAAATATTATGTCAAAACCAACTTTTTACAACACTAGTTGAATAACATTTTAATTTCAATAAATAAATATATATTCTTTACCACATTGCTTTTACTGTACTGTTACTTGAAAAGATGGATAAATAAAGGAAAAGGTGTTCCACTCATAAATGCACCCTTTCTACTTTTATTTCATATTTATTTATATTGCTGTTTTTTTATATCACTCAATATTTTCAACATTTTAAATTAATGCTGTCTCTACATTTTAAATGATTCGTTTTCTTAAAATGAATGTACAACTAAAATTAATAAATATATTTTTTATATATTTTACTGCTGGACTGCTCCATGGTGGATATTTTATTTTGTAATGTTATTGTTATTACATAACATGACATTATTATAATAATATTATATTTGATTGTATATTAAATAATATTTAATTGCATTAAAATTGTATTTGTATCTCTCACCATACAAAATATGGTAGAAAACGATGTTATCTATAGTTTATAGTTATAATTTATACTTCTAGATATTGATTGGGGGCCTCCATATTTCCTGGGGCCCCACGCGGCCGCTTACCTTGGTTATTGGTTAAATCCGCACCTGAATGGCTATTAATATTTTAAAGAACAAATAAATAAAGGACAAATAAAATGGTGCATTCATACGAAATTCTGAAGTAGAAAGCTGTTTACTTGTAAAGCATACTTTAATATTATTATTCATACTTTTATAAAAATGTTTTTACAGTAGTTATAGGGCATTTAGTTGATCCCGCTAATAACACGCCCTACAGTATGTTTACTAGTACATTACTTGAAGCAACTCCCAGCCAGGGTCCTTAATAATTATTAGAGATGCAAGTGGGCTGGCAGTACCCCCCCATTCATTGATCTATTGAGCTGAAATCTATAGAGGTGAAGTTTTCCAATAATCCATCATGAATTGTACACTTGCCTCACTTGAAGTCAAGTGAAAAAGAGAAAGACTAGCAGAGGTTACAAAATCCGGCTGAGCTGACTGTTTTTATAATGTCCTGTATCTTTAAATACTAGTTATAACGTCATACTGTACTGTAAGTCATGAAACAGATCTTCTGAATCTCTGACTGTGAGGGTCTGTGTGTGTATACACCTTGTATTCATATGCTGTGGGACCAAATGTCCTCATAAGCATAGCAATGCTAGTGCATTTTGACCTTGTGTGGTCAATTTTTGATTCCTGTGTGGAAATGGCTCGTAAATGACACAGAATGAAATATTTAGAAAATGTAAATATGCAGAATGTTTCCTATGAGGGTTGTGATTAGGGGCAGGGGAATTAAATATACAGTTTGTACAGTATAAAAAAAATATGCCCGTAAATATAGATGTATGTGTGATCTGTCTTTCTTTCGTCCATTAGTCTTTGTCTCATTTGAGGTTCACAGTGGTGAGGAGAACAGCTCCAGTGCTGGAACTCAACACTTGATATTCTGTATGCAGCAGCAGTCAGTCAGCCTATAGCGAGCAGTCAAACTGTTAGCAAAGTCACTGCTGACTGTTTAATCCACGTGGGCATTGAGTTTTAGCAAGTACAGTTTCCATCTCAGATCCAAAAATATGTCCTATAAATAGTTGACTTGTCTGCAAATGTACTTTGTTAGTTTTAAAATACATGTTTTGTTCATAACTACATAGATATGTAGATTGATATGTATTTGTTCATAAATCATAGCTCTAAGAAGATATTTTAGAAGGATTATTGTCCTTTCCAATGCTGCATTTATTTTTTTAGGGCTACAATAAAGACTGTATTGTGTAAAAGAGTACAAATACAAGAAGAGAGTAGTGTGAAATTGTATTAAAAGTTTAAATAATGTGATTTTAAAAATGAATTTATTTTTTATTTAAAGCTGATTTGTTTTGTCACGGGCTGTCTGCCAATGATATGCCAATTTGCTGCTTAAGAACCATTTTTAAAATTATTTTCAATGTTCAAAACAGTTGTTGCTTAATATTTATGTGAAAATTATAATATTTTTTTACTTCACAACTATTTAAAGCATAGGAAGTAAAAAAAAACAAACAAATATATAAAATATAAATCTGTCACTTTGACCAATTTTATAGGTCCTTGCTAGATAAAAGTAGTCATTTCTTAAAAAAAAAAAATTAAAAATTCTAAAACAAAACTTTATAACACTTTTTACTAGGCATTACAAAAAAGAAAGTAAAATCAAGCATATATAAACTATTTACGCAAAACAACAACACAATGACTAAAATTATAATAATAAAATAGTAATTATTAATAGTAGGACTGCACAATGTATCGTTTCAGGATCGCAATGTGTGCATCCGCAAGTCAGATCACATAGATCTGCAATGCTGAGTTGATTTTGCAGTGTAATTTTTACATTTACCTACAAAACAATAAAGCATGCACTGTTTATATCACTTTTATTTTTGCTTTATTGCATTTATCTATGCTTGTAATTTGTTTATTAGATTTTATGCATGATTAGGATGACTGTACAGAGTCATCCCAATCAGCCTAAATTAATAGATTTTCTAACACTTTAAGGAGCAATTATTACCTACAGTAGTTGCTAGGTTATTGAGAAATTGGCTGCTTATTAGTACTTATAAAGCACATAATCTTATTCTACATCCCTAATCCTACCCAATTCCTAAACTACCTTAATAACTATTACATTTACATTTAGTCATTTAGCAGACGCTTTTATCCAAAGCGACTTACAAATGAGGAGCAAATAAGGAGTTTATTGGTTAATTGTTTGCTAAGAGTGAGAATTGAACCTTAAAATAAAATGTGATCAAAACTTTGTTCCAAATAGTGTTATTCATTTGCTGACGTTGTAGATACAGTATATTGCAATATATTGCAGAAAATCTAAATATCGCAATCTCAGATTTTTCAAATCTCATGCAGCCATAGTCCCTTAATCCCTTACTGGCTCTAAAATTTTAGTAACCAAAAAAACACACCACAGTTCCAAAATTGTGACCACAGATGACGTTTGGACCTTAAATGCTTTTCATCAGATGTCTAAGCTCTAAATGTCACCTGTGGTGAGATCTTAAATAAATATTTAGCTATTTTTGGAGCTGTGATATGCCTACATTGATTTTTCAGTTTTTTTTTTCTTGTGTGGTCTTGCACTCACATTGAACTTGATGTGCAACAGTTTTTTTTTTACTATAACATTGGTTAAGTGTTACTGTAGAAGCAGCAGTGTAAAGATGCGAGAAGAACTGTTCTGTTTCCCTTCACTCATTAACTCTGCATCTCTATTGTTGTGGTGCTGCTGTGTCCTGCTGACTGACAGCTGACGGGACGCTTTTGGAGAGTCGCCACATGGTGGGTGTCTAAACAGAGCATCGCCCCACTTCACAAAGCGTTCCTTCCACATATCACTTTACACCACCACCGCCGCCGCCACTCGCTGTTTTAATATTACTGCTCATTCAGGTGACACTTTTGTGCTTAAGTGTGTAATAGCCTTTGACGTATATGCAGAGATCTTCATTTAAGACATCTTCATTTTAGACTCCATTTTCACCGAAGGGATTCTTGGAATCTCATTTAATTTCTTCATTATTTAGCAAATACTGCCAGAACAGCTAAAAAATTTTAACAATTTTTTTGTACAATAAAATGTTATCAGTCAAGTTATCTTTCAACATTCATTCATTTGTTTTCTTTCGGCTTAGTCCCTTTATTCATCAGGAGTCGCCACAGTGGAATGAACCACCAACTTATCCATCATATGTTTCACACAGCGGATGCCTTTCCAGCTACAACCCAGTACTGGGAAACATCCATACACACTCATTCACACACAAACCCTATGGCCAATTTAGTTTGTTCAATTCACCTATACCGCATGTCTTTGGACTGTGGGGGAAACCGGAGCACCCGGAGGAAATGCAGGGAGAACAAACAAATTCCACAGAAATGCCAACTGACCCAGCCGGGACTCGAACCAGCGACCTTCTTGCTGTGAGGCGACAGTGCTAACCACTAAATCACCATACAAAATCTACACAAAAATCTAAGAGAAAAACAAGTTTTATGAATAAAACTTGCATTTTTTCTTCATAAATAAGTTTTATGAATAAAATGTAAACAAGTTATTTTGTTTTATGAATGCCTATCAATCATTGTTTACTTTACTAAATCAGTTTAATGGTGAAGATATTGATCGAATATGCCTATTGATAGAAGGTTTGCGGAAAAAAATGTCATGCTCCCTTGTAAAAGTATTTTGTTATATTTTCAAAATACAAAATACAGTATTTTATTTTGATACATTTTGTGGCTGCTGTATTTTGTAGTTATTTTGATACACCTAAAAGGAGATATTCGGTATTTTATTTTAAAATACATTTCAATGTATTTTTGCCCATCACCGCTATTGACGGTGTCTGCGTTTAACCGCTCTTTCATCTCTTTTTACGCTTTAACAACCAAATGGATGCTTAAGTCTATTTAACTGATTATATTTGAATAACATTACAGCATTGATGCTGTAAAAGAAGCCTCATAAAGTTGAAAATAGTCTCACAAAGCTTTCACCGGAAGTTCATCATTGGCTGAAAAACACTAGCAGTGCATATAATCCATTGCAGGAGAAAAGAAACTTTGTCAAAAAGCCTTATTTTATTATTTGTTTCATTTATTTTTTTTACAGAGAGTTTTAGAATAGCTTTAGAATAAAATATACTATAGTCAGACAAATTACATATCAACATCAGAATTATAACCCATAACTAGAATCTGTGGACATTTTTTTGCTAATTCTGTGGAGGATTTTGTAAAAAATCTGCGGATTTACGCAAAATTATTTTGGGAGTATCATAACTAAAAACTTAATATATAAAATAAAAATTTTTATTTAATGCTCACAATGCAAATTAGATCCACTTATATGATCCACTAATTAGATCCACCTATTTGATAAACAAAGCAAGTCTCTCATATAATAGATCTACTAACAGACAGAAAATATTTCTTTACAAACTGTATTGTAAATAAATCAAATGAACACTTTATTAGTCAATATTATTACTAAAACTGATTTAAAAACTGAATAAATATTAATTTATACACATTTACACAAGTAAATAAATAAGCTCGATGGGCTAAAAATCTACAGAAATCTGTGTGTTTCTGCACATGCAGGTTCCGGTGGGCCTACCCATAACCTTTATACATATACAAACACTTAAGTTCTGTCTATGTAAACGCTGCCTAAGATATTTATGTGTCATTGCAGGAGAACAACGATCAAAAAAGCAGTGTAGTTAAAATCTACAGACGAACACAATAATTTTTCATTTGGATGCTTCCATCACATTACACTGAAAAATCTCAGAATTAAACAGGTGCTCGAACAAGCACTTTTCGCCTGCAGTGTCTCGCCTAAAAACCCTTTGATTTGCGTGTGTGCATTAAGTCTGTGAAAGTGCGCCGCTGCACGTTCGTGTGTGTGCTCCTGCATTTGAGTGACAAGCTGCATTGAGTAGTTTGGCTAACTTTACCACTTCAGACTTTGGAGGCCCTATTCATACACACACCCGAACCACCCCCCTTACACTCACACAGGGCTCCATACGGGCTGGAGGCGACCCGCTCATGCATTGGCGCACACTTTCACACACACGCTGAACGCGGTGGCTCTTGGAATGCCAGCAGGGCCAGGAGGCAGAGAGGAGGCTGATGGGACACAATGGGCAGGACATCTGTCATGCGTGGCTGCACTCCGTCCACTCACAATGGAGAGAGGGCTCCCGCAAAAGGTGCCTTTCTTCCCTCTCTCTCCTTTCCGGCAAGACTTCTGCATCCCACAATGGTCCTTTTGTTCCCCTCGCTGCTTTTTTTTTTTTTCGCAAGCGTTTAACTCTTTGGATCTGCTCCTTTTCTGCCAGGGTTTCTTATAGAAATAAGGCAGAATTGGAGAAGCTCTGGTCAGTACATGCAGAGATGTGTTTATATGTGTGTGTCTGAGCGTGTGTTTATTTTTTTTTGAGGGAGAAATTCAATTCAGTATGGAGGGCTTTCTGTACCTATGGGCTCAGAAAATGTCATTTTAAATCAATATAATCATGGATAAGTGTATTAAAGCTACATTATAATTATATTATGTCACTAATTGGATTATATGTTGGCGCAATTTAATTTAATCAATAAAGAAATTAAGTTGTATTAACATATTTAAATGACATTTTGTACATTGGTTGATTTTTAAAATAGGGGTATTTTTACTTTTTTATTTTCCAACCTTAATTTTACAATCTGTTAAGGGTTCACACTTAGCTGATGATTGATTATAAAGCGTGTTTGGCATGCTGTCCTGGGAGAGAGCCCTGAGCTCATAAGATCCTCGAGCCCGGGGCTCCCTCCCGTTTGCAGGGCGAGAGGGGAGTTTGAGCTCAGGTAGGTCTTGAACGCTTCCCTGCTTATTTATGGCTAATGGCAGATTAGGGATTGCAATGGAGAGATATACTGCTCACTATGAGCTCATCTATGGTGCCAATTTGGTTTGATCAATTCAATTATGTTTCACGTCTTTGGACGGTGGGAGGAAACTGGGGAACCCGAGGGAAACCCACACAAGCACAGGCATTGATCAGAAACACAGACTAGCCTGGTAAAAACTTGAACCAGTGACATTATTTCTGTGAGGCAACAGTGCTAACCACTGGGCTGCTCTGCCTCCCTATCAAGGAAAAAGGAGGAGGGGGATTCTTCAAAACGAAGATGACTGTGGTATGGATCTTTGGTTATTTATGGTGACTTAGGAATCGCCTGATCATGGTCAATTGTAAGCATGTGATCCTCTCGAAATTAGTTTAGAAATAAACTTCATTCATTTTCTTTTCAGCTTAGTCCCTTTATTAATCGGGTGTCGCCACAGCGGAATGAACCACCTACTTATGCAGCAAATGTTTTACGCAGCGGATGCTCTTCCAGCTGTAATCCATTACTGTTAAACAGAAACACCCATACACCACACACACATACACTACGAACAATTTTAACTTACCCAATTCACCTATAGTGCATGTCTTTGGATGGTTGGAGGAAATCGGGGAAACCCATGCAAGCACGGGAAGAACATTTAAACTCTACACAGAAACACCGACTAGCCTTGTAAAGATTCAAATCAGTGACATTCTAGCTGTGAGGCAACAGTGCCAACTACTGGGCTGCTCTGCTGCCCTACCTAGGAAAAATGAGGAGGAGTAGGGGTGGAAGGGGGGATTCTTCAAGATGAAGATGACTAAGGTGAGAAATTCTGGTTATTTATGGTGACTTAGGAATCATCTGATTGGTGAATCATGCGTTAGCTAATGCGGGACCAGCCATGGTCAATCATAGCTGGCATGTCATAGACCAGCATGTGATCCTCTTCAAATTAGTTTATTAATAAACTTCATTCATTCATCCATTTTATTTTTGGCTTAGTCCCTTTATTAATCAGGGGTCGCCACAGCAGAATGAACCACCAACTTATTCAGCATATGTTTTACGCAGCGGATGCCCTTCCATCTGCAATCCGTCACTTGAAAACACCCATACACTCTCATTACACACACATACACTACGGACAATTTTAGCTTACCCAGTTCACCTATAGTGCATGTCTTTGGGCAGTGGGAGGAAACCGGGGAACCCGGGGGAAACCCACGCAAGCACGGGGAGAACATGTAAACTCTGCACAGAAACATTGACTAGCCTGGTAAATACTTGAACCAGTAACATTCTTGCTGTGAGGCAACAGTGCTAACCACTAGGCTACCGGGCCATCCTTTCTAGGAAAAAGGAGGAGGAGTACGGGTTGAAAGGCGGGATTCTTCAAAACAAAGATGACAATGGTATGGAACTTTGGTTATTTATGGTGACTTAGGAATCGTCTGATTGGTGAATCATGTGTTAGCTAATGCGGGACCAGCCATGGTCAATCATAAGCATGTGATCCTCGCGAAATAAGTTTATAATTAAACTTAACTAGGGTGGCACAGTGGTTAGCAATGTCGCCTTACAGCAAGAAGGTCGCTGACCTTCTTAATTGATTTGATTTTACCTTTACATTTTTTTCTATTCATCACATTGAAATTTAAATAAAATGAAGAACTTTTTTTTCATTTATTTTAACTTTTAACAAAGCATACAGGCTGAAAAAAATAATAAAATGAAATGTATCAATTCAACCACCCCCACCCCCCTCTTTTGCGGTCTCTTTAAACTGGGGTATTCAATAAATAGAAGTAAAAAAAAAATGCAAAAACAAAGTACAGTCAATCAATTATACAAAATAAGGCAATCATTCTGGATCCTGATCACTGTTTTGTGCAATAAACATGGAGATTTTGTCCAGATCTTTAATGTACTCCTTTGTACCAAATTCACTCAAGCTATGGATAATTCCAGCATTAAAATGTCCTGAAGTTGTACCAACCACTTGTACGTGTCCAAATTATGTGGAGGCAACCAATGATGGCTAGTAGTTTTTTTTTTGCAGAAGTTAAGCCAGCCAGCTAAACAAATTTTTGTAGATTGGTAAGATTCAACGTAGAATCACCACTCAGTAATAGAATGGAAGGATTCACGGGTACAGGATATTCAATAAAAATGTTGTTTCACATTTAAAAATTAACCTTTACTTTTAAATGGACATTTAATATTTTGATCTGCTTTTATATCAGATTTTCCTACTAAATTTCACATCATTTATCCTTCACCCACATTTAACGAATCCTCCTCTTTTTCTCTCTCCTTCTCTCAATCACTGTCCATCACTTATTTCTGTCTTTTACCCTATATCTCTCCGTGGGAAGTCTCATTATAGACAAGCTTTCACACACTCAACTGTAGGCCTTTCTCCTTGGTTACTACCTTTCAGCATATTGAATACTGCATGCATATGAGCGACAGTCTTGCAGATCGCCAGAACTGTCCCGAACCTCATTGATTGGCCAGTCCAGCAGCGTTTGTAGTGAGAGGCCTCTAATTACCGCCAGCCCTTCTAAGCTGTAGCTTTTAGCCCGTTTTCAACACGCTGCCGCTCATGTAAATTGCAAATTGATTTCTCAGCCTGCCTCCCTTTCTTAAGGACTTAAGGGGTTCAAGACAGTCCACCATTGATTGAAGTCAGACTGCAATGTTTTATTGCTGTCAGCCGTAAGGCTTTTCAAGGAGAGAACTTCAGGCTTTTTAATTCAAGGTCTTTGGAAAATTCCTGAAACTTTTGCTTTTCCAGCATCCAGTGTGATTTACTTGTTGAGAGCCAAATAGACTGCACACAGGAGTGTCAGCTACTGAAATAATAGTTCTTTAAAGATTACATATCATGTACCTTTTTATATGATATGAATAAAAGTGCCTGTGAAGTTTCATCTCGAAATACAAAGTTTTAAAGCTTGTCAGTTATGGGTTTGAGCAAAAACCACTGCAATCTCACCGCAGTTTTACTTTTTTATGTAGTGTGTAATTCGTATTAATTTGTACTATGTTATTTTAGTATGTTTTGCTCATTCCCCAATGAGGGGTAGGTATAGGGGTGGGGTTTGGCGACACACCTCCCTTTAAAATTTTATGTTTTATACAAGCTCATTTGTAAAAATTTGTCACTTTTCTAAAAATACGCCAAATATTTAAGTTTTCTCATGTGATCTGGCTTGCAAAAACACAATTTTTGTTTGTGTTCCTTTAAATGCGATTGAGCTGCTGCTTTCAAGATGATTGTGGTGCTGTTCTGACAAAAACAACAAAACAAGTAAATCTCATGCAGGAAAAAAAATTCAGAAATTGTAGTGGATTACAGCTTTACTTCAAACTGCAGAGGAAGAGGTTACAACTTCTATGGCTCTATTTTAACGATCTAGGCACAAAGTCTACAGGGTTGTGCTTATTCTCTTAATGAGTTTTGAGTATGTTTTGAGCATAACATGCATTAAACCAATCAGAGTTTCATCTACCATTCGCTTTAAGTGTCAGTTGCATCCCGTCATGGCGCATTTGCTATTTACTGTATTTGGCGGGCTTTGTAAGTGGAAAAACTGAATGTTTCACTGGTGAGAAAACAGTTAAACCATCTGCAGCGCCAGGATAACGAACGAGTCTCCTCCATTCAGCCTCTTTACTTTCTCTTTACTTTACTTTTACTCTTTACTTTCGTGGATAAGGAAATGGTGTTGTACTCACTCCACTGAAGACATCCATTAGCCTACATAAATTTACACAAAATTAATTGTTTCAAAACTTTCTAAATTCAGTTCTAATTTCCAGCAAACAAATAAATCACCAACAATAATGAAGTGTGGTCAAAAAACTGAGTTATATCCAAACACACGTCCTATCTAAACTTGTTTTTATGAAAAAAAAAAAAAAATATGCATATAATAAATAGTTCTAATAATAATAATATTAACATTATACAAAAGCAAACTGTCACGAATAAACTGAACCCCCCCAGGGAGGGTGATGAAGGCATGGAGGTGGTGATTTTTATATTTGTAGAATACAATATTTTTTGTAACATTTTAATCCATAATTTTTTCCTATGTAAAGATATTTGTGTATTGCGGGACATCCTGTGCGTCTTAAGCAATGTGTACGCATTTGGACTCGCATAGGTGCACAACTTACGCGTTTTGCGCTGGACTTTATAGACCAGCTTTTAGTTGGTCAATCACATGGTATTTCAGTTCCTCAAACTACTGTAGCAACACACACGAGTCCACAAAGTGGCGCAAATAGATTTGCTATTTAAACAACATGGCGCAATAAGTGAAAATTGGAATTGCGCTGGTCTGAAAATAGCAACAAATCACGCCAAATACATCTTGTGCCTTATTGGCCTGGGTGTATGATAGGACACCTGGAATGTTCCAGACAATGCCTGAATGGCTAGTTGATATACAGCAAAGTCTCAAATCTTCACAGAAAACATAAAAAAGTCAGACTATCTAGTGTATGATAAATTTGTGTGGCTCTGGTCTGAATACAGTAACATTCTTAAAATATGAAGTGTGGCATACTTGTTGCTGACGTTAGAGTTTTGACCTAGTCTCATTTACCCAGATTTTAGATTGACTGTTTAACCAGAGGTCCATCTACCCACATCAGTTGCATTGTTACACTATGTTCATAAAATCTTACGCATGGCCTCTTATGGTTTAGTAAAGCGTACATTGGATGTGCTATCTGGAAACTTCTTGGCTACGTTTATTTTTTTAATAAAATGAATTCAAACATACTACTCGACTGGCGTACCGTTTTAAACATACAGTACTATCAAAGACTGTAGAATACACAAGACTTGTCACTCTTATAGTTTTGAATGGAGGTTTTGTGGAATTTGAAAGATTTAGAAATGAAACTAAAGAGACTGTTGTTGTTTCATTTTATTGGTGGTTTCTAATATTAAACTAAACCATAAGCTTGGCAGGCAATTTTAAAGAATTTGATGTTTTCCCATTTAAACAGAATGCCTGAGAGGTGTATCAAAGATGGCCGCTGAATGAAATGACTTGCCTTACAGCGACTTACTATATAGTCGGGAAGTATGCAATTTCACATGCAGCGTAGTACTAGACCCATCATTTAGACACAGGCAATGTCAGATTTTAATGATTTGTTAAGTTTAAAGAGATAGATTGCCCAAAATGTAAGTTCTATCATAAGTTAATCACCTTACACTTTTTCCAAATCACCATGAGTTTTTTTTAAAGAATTATTGCAATCATCAAGGTTTGGAACCACCAGTTAATGTTCATTTTTTGAGGTGAACTCTCCCTTTAAGAATGCAGAAGTTTGGAGTAAACTGAGTGATTTACTGCTTCAGTGTGGAAGCCGAGGCTCTCATGCTTGTCCAGGCACTATAATACACCGACTGGCAACCCTGTGTACTGGCAGTTAATTGTTTCCAGCTGTTGTGGCGCAGGGAACAAAGACACTTTTGAAAAGGTGATCTGTTGATTGGGGCACCAGCCTGACTTCCTTTAATGGGATGTGGATCACAGGAAAGGTGGCATCTGTGTACAGCATTGCTTATTCTCGTGGCCCAGGGCAAGCACTCACACTGTAGCAACAGTGGCCCATCTGTGAGTGTGTGTGTTTATTTGTTTAAATCACAGTGTATGTTGTTCATGCTTAAAAGGGAAAATAGAAAGCACATGAAAATAAGGGTGATTTTTACACTTCCGGTGTAAGGTGGGTGTGTTTCAGTCATGTGTTTATGGTGGTTGTTATTTAACAAAAATGATAATTAGAATTGATTAGCCTGAAAGTATAAAATGAGATTTGATAAGTCAGTTAGGCACATGCCAATAATTGGTTGCCAGGGTCTTACTATTTTTTTTTCTGGACCTTTGTTTTGTTGCTAAAGCATTCATAAACCCTGGTTTATACTCTATGCATTCGCTAGTTTTTATTTATGTATTGATTTTTTTTTATTGCACAACCCATCAGGAACATACATGCAACACAAGAAGTGCCTAGTATAGTTTTGAATGGAGAAAAGTGTCAATATGGCGAATGTAGCCCGCCTTCTACAACAGGAGCCAATCATCGATTGCTATAGATTGTTATCATCGATTGCTTTTTTATAAACATAAAAAACTAATATAACAATGGTAAAAAAGAAACAATTGTAAAGAAAGATAAATAAATAAATAAATAAATAAGACAAATAAAATCCACAAAGCATAATGTACAGCATTTCTACATCCAATGATTTTAAGAATTAACCGGGGAGACGCTTTCGCTAGTTTGCTTGAGTGCGTGCGGCGAATGTGACGTCATTACGGTGTTTGCGGTGTTGAGGTTCGCTTTGGGTGTGCGCGACATGATTTTGGCTGGCAGAGTGCAATACATTTTGTGAGACTGGAGCGAACAGTTCACACTGCGCCACATTTCATTTGAGTTGAATATGAAGAGATTTTGCTTGAAACAGTTATGACATCTTCATGAGCCATCCATGCATGATCATAGGGATTACCAGATGACCAATAATTCTTGGCTAGAAATTTCTACAGCAGTGGGAAAGAAGAAAGTTTTTGTAAAAATTCGAAAAAACCTGAGGTATAAGTTTGTTAAAACCAAAAAGAGAGGCCATGGCAAAATTGGAGACCCATGTGGTTTTAATAAACAATTACAGAATATGTTCTTCCACCATTCATAGGTTTTATACTGATGTATATATTATGATTTTGAATTTAAAACAATTTAATAGTTAAAAAACAAATGATTTCTTTGGTAACTGGAAAAGAATATTTAAACAGTTTACAATATACTGATGCCCTGTTTTTCTAGGCTTTATTGGGGATAATGGTCAGGAATGTTGGACTGTTATTGCCTGTTTAGCTTATAGATAAGGACACAAACTGGCCAGACAGTAATGTGTGAAGTGGGCTAAATCTAAAAAAAAAAAGTCAGTATTTTTTAGTAAGTGTACTTGTTTTGCTTTTATTTTTGCCAAAATAAAAATATATTTGTAGAGCAACCCATGTTCTGTTGTTATTAATATTTTAATAACCTTTAATAGGTAAAACTGTCCAAGATACGACCAAAAGCAAGTGATGCATCAAAGTTTGATGTTAAAAAATCGTACATTTTTATACAAATCTTTATAATCATAAAAATAATTTAGAAAGATAATAAAAAATTATTAGTTTAAAAATCGATCGATATAAATTATATTAAACGATATTAATGATATGAAGTAGTTCTGAAAACGTCCTACTTCTCTGTTTATCCGTCTGACTTTATGGTGGATTTCTTTTGACCGCCCCTTGTTGTTTTAAAGAATATCACTACTGTGAGGTAGTGTGTGAGGTCACTTTTGTGAGGTACGCGACGCGGCGTCAGGTGAAAATAAAAATCAGCCTTTACACTTTTTACCTCTTTTCATTGTTGGTTACTAGGAAGTTGCTAAAGGTTTTGGCGGTTGCCATAGATAGATAGACGGACAGACGGACGGATGGATAGATGGATGTGTTGTTTTTGACCACCACGTTTGCATGCTTCATGTTTAAGTGTTCAGTAATGAGATTGTTTGTAATGATTATTGAGACTTACTAGAGTTTCTCAGTAAAAATGGTTTCAAAGTTATTCCTACACCAATTTCTCACACGAATTGGTTACTTGTGTAGATATACATTTTTGTAAGCGTTTTGCCCCTCAAAATCTCTCTCTTTTGTAAATGACATACAAACATGATTGAAATGTGTAAACCACGAGATAATGAAACATTAGACAGAGGACCTGAGTGAACGCAGGCAGACTCACAGAAGCAAATGTAGAAGTCGTTCTGCTCGCTTCTCTTCTCACACCAGGATAAATATTTAACAGAGCCTGTCAGCAAGACTTCACTCTGTCTTATCTCTCTTTCTGGGATGGAGGGAAGCAGTGGAGAAATGTTGTTAAAGATAGAGAGAGAGAGAGAAACAAAGGCAACAAGATAGAGAGAAAGAGTGGCAGAAAGATTTCTCATTCTAGACTCGTGTGACTGGTTCATACTTCGCTTTAGGCCAGTGTTCACCATCAGACAGGCCGTCTGCTGCATGCCCCGACATGGCTGTGGTCTCCATTAGCTCTGAAAGTGAAGCAAAGAACAGACATGAGCTGAAATCTTTTTTCCAGACGTTCATGTTTGGGTCTTGTCATTAAAAATGTGCATAAATATTCTATAGATATCTTGTGACATCATTATTCAAACTTAAGCTTGCTTCACACTGATTTCAAAACCCTGTTGGAGTCAAAACCCAATTATTTGTATATCTGATTGGAGTCTGATCTAAATGATTGACTAGCCACATTGAGTAGACCAGACCAACTGGCAGACATCCTGACATGTTTGGATTTGATGTGGGAAAGGGACAGATTGGGAAAAAAGGTTTTTAAGATTGATTTTGTAATAGAGTTTGGCATTTAAAGGTTTAAACAATTAAAAAAATTAGTAACACTTAACAAGGTCATTTTTCTTAACATCAGTTATTATAAATGCTTTTAAGACCTTTATTTGCTTACACTCTAAAACATTTGGGGTTGTCACTTGGTAAACGCTTGGTCAAATATGCACAAGCCCAAATGTTGGGTTATATTTGACAGTAACAGCAACCCAGAATATTTTCATTGTAAAAACGTTGGGTTCCACACAATTGATTTGTGTTGGGACAATATAAAGGAATTAAGTAAATTTATTAGATTTTACAAATTTAAGTGGATTCAACATAAAACAATTAGGTTGTCTCAAAAAAAAACTCATCAAATGTGTTTCAGCTTATAATAAAGGGCACCTATGATGAAAATCAACTTTTGTAAGCTGTTTGGACAGAACTGTGTGTAGGTAAAATGTGTCCATTGTCATATTGGAGTGATATAAACATAATTTTTTTTATTTACTGACATTAAAAGTACGATCATATCCCAGTGATTTTGAGGCCCACCGCTACAGTTTTCCCCAAATTGATTGACAGGTGCCATGATTCCAAAGTTAACATGTACTGTATACACTTGTCCACAGTACATTTTTTGCAAGAAAACTGAAATTAAACATCTTCCAACTCTCTGTGATCTCTGCACTCCAATAATTAATTTAAGTTTAAAACATTATTTAAACCATGCATGTTTGAAATTGAGTAAAATCCCTCTGTAATTCTTAATTATAATCACCACGGCCGCATGGTTTCAGTAAACGCTAATATGTGTGTGTGTGTGTGTGTGTGTGTGTACTGCAAATGGCATTTGTGTGGGACTCATTGTTTCAGAAAGGCTTGAATAAACACCACAAATACATGAAATAACTTACTTTGTATTTTGGACTAATGAGCTGTATTTCAGCTTCATCCATGTCAATCACTGACGTCTATTTATCAGATGTATTGCATGAGAAGCAGACACACACATGGGAATGGTGGGTGGGGAGAAGCAGCTCATTTAAATTTAAAGCCACAGGCTACAAAAACAGATTCTGGAGGCTATAATAAATAATCTGATGGGTATTTTGAGCTGAAACTTTACAGACATATTCTGGAGACACGGAAGGCTTATCTTATGTCTTGTAAAAGGGGTAAAATAGGTGCCCTTTAAATAAGTAGTTTGAACAAATATCAAATGTAATTTTTGAGTGCTGAGTGTCAGTTAACAACTACAACTTCGGATTATAATATATATTTATATTAGAGAAGACATTTTGTAATGGAACTGAGCTAATATCCAAAATGAAAAAAATACAGTAAATTGTTGTAAAGTGTTACATTTTAAATATATTTAGGTGCTATTTTTTTCTATTTTCTCTTATGGCATGTCTATTGCACAGACAATGCAGGACAAGGATAAAATCGTTGCTATTTTAATCATTCCCAGAGTTGTTTGAGGAAACAAAAAAGACTTTTACTTTTGATAATGATTGGATTCTATTTTCGCTTGCTGTCTGGGGAATAATCAGGTATTGAAATATTATAGTATATTAGTGTGTAGTACTGTAGTAACCCGCGTAGTGCTTATTCTGTAAGGTAAGAGGTCAATAATCGTTTTGCTTTGATGAGAAATTTAATCTATAAGTTTATCTGTCGATTGTGGAATTCTCAAAATATCATTTTAATGTTGTTTATAAACCCTTGGCTTACTGAGGTGCATTATCAATCACCTTTGAAATATTGGCATAACTGTCTTTTTTAATGTAGATTCTGTGGTTTGTATTGTTTTCTTTGTCTTATTGGACCTAGTGTCTGGAACAAAGAGAATTAAAGTAAGTAACAAACTATCTATAATCCTTCTGAACACTCTAGCAATCTAGCAGTGAGTGTTTTATGGGCACACAACTTAGCTTTCCATAACACTGCATATCACTAGTATCTTTGCTTGTCTCATTTGGATTAAATATGTGGCAAGTATGTGTTTCCAGATCAGATGTGCATTTCAAATTCATGACAGACATGAGCATTACAGCTGATGGCTGCCTGATAAGAGACACCTAGATTGATTGATTGATTGATTGAGCAGAACCCCACTTACGTAACAGCAAGCATCAGTGCACCTCTCTGCGTTTAGACAAGCCCACGACCTCATTCGACAAACACACTGACCCAGTGCATTGTGGTGCTCCAGTTTTAGACAGAGGAGGGATTTGAACGGAGCGGACTGTGAATCTGAAACCGAAACAAGAGAAAGTAAGACAACACGAGCAGTCCGCCCAGGCTTGGGTGTCTGTATCCAGTGTAGCATATGGGTTTAAATAGGAACTGGAGCACTGGAATGGGAGCCAATGAAACTGTAGATCAGCGACTTTCTTCAAACCTAGCCTGCGGGTTTAGCAAGTCCTTCTTTCTGTTTTTCTACACAACATTAAACTATTTCTTAACGCAGTAGGCTTTATGTGAACTTAGGAAGCGTTAAGCGTGAGGAGAGAGAGCTATAGACTTAATAGGAGGGATTGCAGTAAATGGATAACCTTGATAGTAAAGGCATTGAGATGTGGTTAAGAGTTGAAGCTGCCCCAGCTGTGCTCGCCCAAAACCAATTATCTTTTATAACATCTGCACAACCACAGCTTCATAATAATAAAAAATAGCCACAAAAGCACTCGTGAATGGCCTCATGTTCTCCCCCGTCTCAATGGTTTCACAGGTCCAGTGGCGTTGACGTCGCTCAGGGTCAGTCTATATACACTCCATATTCAGAGTTGTGTTAGCAGATCTCATAAATGCAGCAATACATTCTGGACACATTCTGCTCATCGTGTTGGGTCATGGAAGATCCCATGGAAGATTTGGGTCTTGTGGCACATGAAGGTCATTTGACTTGTTTTAATATTGTTATTAACATTTTTAAAAAGTTAGTTTCATAAATTTGCATTAATAACTAATGCAGACTCCCAAGTCCTAATTTATATTAATGTGTTTAATTTGAATTTGTGACTCTGCACCACAAAACCAGTCTGATGTTGCATGTGTATATTTTGGGCTGTATAACCACAAAAACATTGTATAGGTCAAAATTATAGATTTTTTGGTTTAATAAAATTACCAAAATTATAGAATTCTTGGTTTAAGTCCCACATTTTCCCAGTACAGGGTTGTGGCTGGAAGGGCGTCCGCTGTGTAAAACATATGCTGGAATAGTTGGTGGTTCATTCTACTGTGGCGACCTCTGAAATAAAGACTAAGCCAAAGGAAAAATGAATGAATCATTATAAAGTAAAGATCATGTTTCATGAAGATATATATAGTACAGTAATTTCATACCGTAAATATATCAAAATGTAATTTTTGATCAGTAATATGCTTTGCTACTGTAATTTCATTTGGGCAACTTTGAAGGTAATTTCCTCAATTCAGTGTTTACTTTTTTGAGCCCTCAGATTTCAGATTTTTGGCCAAATATTCCTCTATAACATCAATGAAATGCTTATTTATTCAGCTTTCAGATGATCTGTTTTAAAAAAAAAAATACTCAAAAAAACTGACCCTTATGTTTTGTGTCGGGTCACATTTTACAGTTTTGTTGCTGATATATCATTTAAAAATCGAATATATATATATATATATATAAATATATATATATATATATATATATATATATATATATATATATATATATATATATATATATATATATATATATAGATAGATAGATAGATAGATAGATAGATAGATAGATAGATAGATAGATAGATAGATAGATAGATAGATAGATAGATAGATAGATAGATAGATAGATAGATAGATAGATCGATCGATCGATCGATCGATCTATCGATCTATCTATCTATATATATTTATTCGATTTTTATATTTATATATATATATATATATATATATATATATATATATATATATATATATATATATATATATATATATATATATATATATATATATATATATATATATATATATATATATATTACTCAGTTTTGACTAACAGTTTTTTTTTTCTGGTGCTCGAATCTGATTGGCTGATAGCCATTCGATATTAAAATAATATCAGCACCCATACAGCCTCTTCACCCTTGTGTATTACTCCGCCGCAGAGGACTAAACAATTCACCACAGTTTGACAAATATTGCAGCTGTTGGATAACATAATGTACTTTTGAGGCTTTTTTAAGTGAGAATGTTGTTATTTAGACTGCAACTATTTATTTATAAGGATAGTGCCTATTTGAAATTATGTTTTCGCAAATTTGTGACTTTCAGCACGACGGCAGCCATCAGCCTGTCATATTACCCGCCGTGAGCACTACTGATGGCTACTTATTCAAAAGTTTGATGGGTGTCTTTATTTTAGTCTACTTTAAAATGCTATATGTTTAGGCTATATCTAAAGGCAGCAATGTTGATTGGGTTTGAATGTGCATGTAGTGGAGTAGTTAATGGAATATTAATATACTGCCATTTTTTTTTTTTTTTTTTTTTTTTTGTTTAATGCAACCTCATTACATTGGAACACAATGGATTCATCCATTATTGTAAATGCAGATGTATGGATTCATAACCACTGGTTATCAGAAGTAAAAATTAAAAAGATATCCAAGTGGTGTCAAGAAAACACATCCAAAAAAATCTTTTATCCCCATAAAATAAATCACAGTCCAAATAGCGTTCAGAACTGCAATATTTTAGTAGTATTGAAGGACATACTGATAAACTCAGTATATCATTTTAATTTTTAAACTTTTTTCCCCATCTTAAAACATATAAAAGAACCAGAAAAGGCTTAGCAAGAAAATGGGGAAAAACTAAACAAATGAGACAAAAAAAAGAGCATAACAAAAATGACAAAAAGCTTCATAAAAAAAAAATCAGTCAGATTGGCGACCTTGCATTTTTACAAACAACAGTTATGAAGGGGAACAAAAGTGAGCAGATTTTCCATTGTGGCAGCCGAGGTTGTGTTGATTGTTTCTCTGCGTTCAGCATTACTATTTGTGCGTGTTTGAATTGAATTGAATTGAATGGCTGGCAATGAAGCCCAGCTCTGTATGATAATAAATCCAAACCGAAACCGGAGTGTTTTTTTCCTTCATTGTGTCTTTTGACGAACCCTATTCTCATGTGGCCTTGTGTCAACAGCATCGTGTCTATGACAATTACAGTCGCAGTCCCTTTCTTCACAAACCTCCATATCCTCTTTGTTGTATTAGCAATTTCATCTGACGGTGCTTCAAGCAGAGCAGATGCCCTCTTAAATGGGAACAATCATATGGAAAATGACTTGTATGTTGACTGTCATTCTCCGGCTGCATGTTTTCTTCAATGCCCGGCCATTAAGCTATCATGGATGTGGTTTGGGGAAATGAAACACTGTCCAGAGCCGAAGGATTCCTGCGTGCCGAATGAAGGGAGGACAGACAGAGGGAGGGGTGCATGATAGGATGATGAGGGGCAGACGCGGAGAAAAGCCTGCTATCAAAGCTGAAGGAATGCAGAAGTGGACTGATGAAGTCTGGAGTTCAGACTGGCTTTAAACACCTAATTACAACCAACAGAACAGAGACAGAGAGACACTGTCCATACCATGACCTCCGTGTGGACACCGCTGCTGGAGACTGTCCCGGAGGAGAAGAGAATGAGAAATGAGAGATCTTTTAATATCGCAATCATTTCTTTTAGATGGCGAAGAGATAACAAGGAAATCAATTTGAGAAGAAGCTTAAAGGGACGGTTCAATGATCTGTCGTCAGTTCTCGTCTTCCTAAAGCTGAATGACGTTCTTTTGAATTTAAATCTCTGTGTGTTTTTATTAAATAAGTTAAAGGTCAGTGGGGGTAGTGTTGCTTTGGACATTACATGCTTCAATTATTGTATATGTGTATTTTTATTCCTCATTTCAAAAGATATAAAGAAAACAGATGGAAGTTGTAGAGAACAAAGAATGCAAAGTATCTTTTAGTACCCTAGTATATGTTGAATTTTGTTCATTCATTCATTTTACTTCGGCTTAGTCCCTTTACTCATCAATGGTCAACACAGCGGAATGAACCGCCAACTTATCCAGCATATGTATGTATGTATATTACACAGTAGATGCCCTTCCAGCTGCAACCCAGTAGTGGGAAACACCCGTAAACACTCATTCACATATATGCACTATAGCCAATTTAGTTCAATTCGCCCATAGTGCATGCGTATTTGGACTTGTGGGGGAATCCGGAGCACCTGGAGGAAACCCACGCGAACACGGGGAGAACATGCAGACTCCACACAGAAATGCCAACTGATACAGCCAGGGCTTGAACCAGTGACCTTCTTGCTGTGAGGCGACAGTGCTATACCCACTGCGCCACCGTTTATTTTATTTTAGTTTAGTTTTTCAAATTTTTATTAGAATTTTCTTTTATCTTTGCATGTGTGAAAGCTACTAATTTAACTAATAATGTTGATCGATTTTGTGGTGTGAATTCACGTTATTTACATTGAATACATAATTTCAGCCACAACAAAAAAATCTATTCAAATCTGTTATTTTAATTTAAAGTAAAAAATATTTCAGTTGTTATTTTTAATAGATTTATTTATTTGTTTGTTTATTTAAAGGTTCTTTTAGTTTAAATTTGACCAATTTTATGGTGTGAATTTGCATCATTTACTTTGAACATATAATTTCATCCACAACATAAAAAAATTATATAATATAATATAATACAATACAATACAATATAATATAATATAATATAATATAATATAATATAATATAATATAATGTAATATAATATAATATAATTAATATAATATAATATGGTTTCACGGTGGCACAGTGGGTAGCACGATCGCCTCACAACAAGAAGGTCGCTGGTTGGATCAGTTGGCATTTCTGTGTGGGGTTTGCATGTTCTCCTTGTGTTCGCGTGGGTTTACTCCGGGTGCTCCGGTTTCCCCCACAGTCCAAACACATGCGCTATAGGTGAATTGGGTAAGCTAAATTGTCCATAATGTATGTGTGTGATTGCAAGAGTGTATGGGTGTAAAACATAGGCTGGATAAGTTGGCAGTTCATTCCGCTGTGGCGACCCCTGATTAATAAAGAGACTAAGATGAATGAATGAATAATGAAAGGGTAATAAAAGGGTAAATAAGCTCAACTGTCAGTCCAGTTTTTTTTTTTTTTTTTTTTTCTTCTCTGTGACGATCACATACTCACTCATCCATCTACTACAATACCGTGAGTAGAAGCCATGTACCACAGTCTGTCATGATCATTAGCTTGCCGAAATTTGGGGTTTGTTTCACCGCCTACATAGTGTGAGCGAGAGCAACATTCAATAATTATTGATCTGTGGACATACAACTTTTACTAGAGCCCCCATTTAATCACAAAAGCTGATTTATTGTTGCCTTTCTGACAATCCCATTAAAGTGCTGTCTAGCTAATCAAGTCCATTCACTCTCCAGCAGGACTAATCTTTTACAGCACTGCCACAATGAATCCCTTTGGTAACAGGATTGCCGGAGAGTGAGGAGGACTGCTCGTCTGCTATGGCCCGTAAATGGAAAAATAAAGTTTACAAGAGTTTTGTGATTCCGCCCCATCTCATTTTTACATGGTGTTTTTCTCCTGGTGAAGTAACAGGCGTTGTGTTATTTGTTTTCTGGATCTCTATTAATCATGTTCTGAAGTTTTGAGGGCTTACATTCTTTTTATTTCCTTATATGTTTATTTTACAGTTATTATATAGCTACACTGAAAAAAGTTATGTCTGCAAATTTGTTGCAAACAATTTATGTTTTGAATTTAAACAAACAAATTAAATTTTGTAATGTTCAACTTAATTTGTTTGTTTAAATTGAGCCCAAATAAATTTGTTACAGCCACTTAACTTAAAAAAAAAAGTAAATCCAAGGAATCATCTTTGAATAATTATTTTCAGTGTACCAAAACTAAAAATCCCAAATCCCAAAAGAGAAATATTGATTGATTTTATTAATAATTATAATGTATAATTTAATATATTAATTAATATACTTTTTTTTTTAGTTTAACCACAGCCTAAACCATAAAAGGTAAAATTTTTGTTACTCAATGTAAATGATGACTGAAAAAAACTAGCTGCCAAGGAAATGTTGCTCATTTTTGTTTAGTTTAATCACAACCTAAACCATTTTTTTTTAATTTAGAATAAACAATGTTGGTAAATAAATAAATAAATAAATAAATGATGTATTAAAAATACTTTTCATTCAAATAACTATATATATTAAAATAATAAAAACTATTGAAAATACAAGCTCGTACAAACTATTACATTAAGCGGCAATCATTACACAATGATAGTGTACAATGTTTATATCTAAATCAATGAAAAATCTGATTAAACTGATTTTGTTTTGCTCCAAGAAAAACATAATTCATCATTTAATTTAGATTTAGTTTAATAAAACCCTTTGTTTTATGAAATGTAGAAAAAACAGTGAATCGATACAGTGTCAGCTCATTTTATGCCTTGTTATAAACTTAAAGGTGCTGTTTGTATATTTTTGACTTTTCTGAAATATAAAAATGCTGTATGTTTGCAGATATTTAAGAGACATATAAAGTGAACATACTTGTTTTTTTGATAAACAGTGCTGAAGTCAGTTACTCTGCTTTAAAAATGTGCATTCCATATCAGAATGTCTTTGTTTTAGTCTCTATAACCCGCCCACTGCCAGTTTACCCAGTTATATTTCAGCACTCTGAGTTTCATTGGTGAAAAACGCACCGCAGTTTCAGATTTATAAAATTTCACTTTAGGTGGTTTTTGATTTGCAAATAATATAAATATTAGTAACATAAACATTAGCTTAACAGCATACTTTGTGAAACTACGTCCTAAAAACACAATGCGAATAGATTTCAGCGACAAGCAGTTTGTCTGTCTGCACCAGATGAAATATGACAGAAACATTTCAATACAACCATTCAGAAGCAAAGTTATAACGTTTGTTTTGTTCTCAAGATCTGAGGTAAACTATTTGCTGCTGCTTTCAGTATGGCAATAAACGTCACATAAAATGATATTCAAACATCGGTAGCATTCAACACTGAAAAAATCACATAATCAGTATATGAGGTGATCATTGTCATAGTAGTTTTGGCCAACACAGTCTCATTGTAGATACGTACCCCTGCCTACATTTCTGGAGACTGCAAATTGTATACCCAGAGGTACTTCTGGCTCCATTTTGTCTGTAAAATGAATGCCATGGGGCGTTTTCGCGCTACCACTGATTGCTTACCTCTGTATGGATTGTTTTTCTGGTGTTACCAGTTTGTCTAGTAGCTCACGCCGATGGACTTGGGATGCACAGATAAGTTGACCATGATTTCAGTGTTCAAGTTTGGCGAAGAGCGGTTCCAGAAACCAAGTAAAACAAAAACAAAAAATAAATAAGCAAGAGACTGAAAACATAGTGAAATCAAGCAGCTGCTACAGCTTTTCTTTTTTTAGATTGCTTTTAAAACACTATCGGTTCGGTTTAGAGAAGAGGATGGGTGGGTCAGTTGTTTAATAGCAAGTGTATATTGCACCCCCTGGTAATTTACACTAGAAGAGAATGCGCAAGAGAAATTTAAGATCATCAAAAACTGTACACAGTGGCCTCTGGTGGATTTGTAGAAATAAAAAGTGCAAGCACACGTACCTCTGGTTACATAATTCGCTGTCACCAAAAATGTAGACCTGGGTACGAATCCGCAGTGAACCTGGATTGGTTTATGTAGTTGTTCAGCTGTGAGAAATAGAAATTGTTTCTAAAATAGCAATTTCAGGTGATGGTTTGAACTAAAACTCCTTTAACATGGAAAAAAAATCCTTTTGTTGGGTATTGTTGTGTAGTTATGGTGAAGGCTTGATATTGAGGAACACTAGCTCATGTCTTGCAACCTGCATTTGTGTCAAGGCATCAGAGGACGTGCCAAGTGAAAAAGGGTTTTGAATTTGAACTGCAATACCTAGTTCAACCACTGGGTATCAATCCTGCACACTGAATCATTAACAAACAAGGCATTTTTGCAGTACAAACCTTCATTGCTTTTAAAAATATTTCTCTTCAGTCTAGTTATTGAGTTAACTGCATTCAGACCATGGTGAAGTCATACCTGTGTTGACAGTAAGGCATTTCTGTGGCCGTTCGTTGACCTTGGAGCATTTGTTGCAAAGCCTTTGTGAGGGAATTGGTTGGAGGGCTTGTGTGTTTGGAGTGTGCAGTATTTACACTCTGATAAGACTCTCCCTGTGATGGTTTAGGTGTGGCAAACTTCACTGCACACGTATCTGGACCATATACATTCCTCAGTCATGCAGTTATCTGAAGTATTTGGTTGGAGGCAGTGCAGGCTGTGGGCTGTGCTTGGGTGGTTTCCTTCACTATACAGGTTTATAATTGTGCATGTGCGTGTCGGTCTTCTTTTAAGAGCCTCCAGTTTGAGATAAAAAACAAATTGATGCTGTTTTCTGAGATGCATTGATTCGATTGGAGGCACAGAAGGTCCACAGGCTAATGAAATTGTACTTTTAAAGCCTTCGTGTTTCTCCTGTGTTGGGTATGTTTGAGGGTGAGCTGCAGTTTATGAGTTTTTTCATTGTGTGTGTGAGGTTTCATTCACTAAATGAATTGAGAATCCAGTTGAAAGGCAATGAAACCTTGTAGTGAAGCTTGGATGAGCTTTATGGCAGAATCTTGACTTTAAATGCAGTGATGGACAAAGTATACAAATTAGGCACTTGGGTAAAAGTACAGATATGATGATATAATATCAAGTTTCAATATTAATTGAGTTAAAGTACAAAAGTAGTTGATGTTTAATTTAACTTACCGGTGAAATTTGCAAGAAAGTTGAGGGCACAGTCTAACAACTCACTGATAATTCATGGTGAAAAAATGTAAAAGCCTGTAAAATCACATTTAGATGCTGAACCCCATTCAGATCAGTTAGTAATATCATTCAATTGTTGACTGGAGCTAGCTGGGTCAGTCGGCATGTCTTTGTGGAGTTTGCATGTTCTACCCGTGTTTGCGTGGGTTTCCTCCGGGTGCTCTGGTTTCCCCCACAAGTCCAAAAACATGTGGTATAGGTGAAATCGGTAAGCTAAAATTGTCCGTAGTGTATGAGTGTGATTGAATGTGTGTGGATGTTTCCCAGTGATTGGTTGGAGCTTGAAGGGCACCCACTGCATAAAACATATGCTGGATAAGTTGGCGGTTCGTTCCGCTGTGGCGACCCCTGATTAATAAAGGGACTAAGCCGAAAAGAAAATGAATGAATGAATGTTTACTGGAGACTAGCTCTGAATGGATCATTTGAATCAGTGCGTTTATTACAGACTAACTTCGAATGCATAATTCGAATCAGTGAGTTGTTTATTGGAGACTAACTCTGAATTAATCATTTAAATCAGTGAGTTGTTTATTGGAGACACTCTGAATGGATCCTTTGAATCAGTGAGTTGTTTATTTAAGACTAACTCTGAATGGATCATTAGAATCAGTGAGTTTTAAGGGACTAACTCTAAATGGATCATTTGAATCAGTGAGTAGTTTATTGGAGACTAACTCTGAACAGATCATTCGAATCAGTGAGTTGATTATTGCATACCAACTCTGAATGGATCAGTTGAATCAGTGAGTTTATTAGAGACTAACTCTGAATAGATCATTTCAATCAGTGAGTAGTTTATTGGAGAGTAACTCTGAATGAATCATTTGAATCAGTGAGTTGTTTATTGGAGACACTCTGAATGGATCCTGTGAATCAGTGAGTTGTTTATTGGAGACACTCTGAATGGATCCTGTGAATCAGTGAGTTGTTTATTAGAGACTAACTCTGAATGGATCATTAGAATCAGTGAGTTTATAACTTGTTCACAAATATCAGTCCAATTCACAAATGAATTGTACAGTGCAATTTGTGAACCAATTTAGCAAGTTAACTGAAAGAAATTCAGCTTGTTTACAAATCAAACAACACCAACTCATCTCTGAACAGATGGTAATTTCCCTCCATGCAAAAAACAACAACATTTTACTAATTTAGGAGGTGCAATGGAGTAAAAAGTAAAGCATTTTATTTTGGAATGCAGTAAAGTAAAAGTAAAGTTTTTTTTAAATAAAAAAGACTCAAACCAAATATACTTAAAATATGTACTTAAGTACAGTTAAGTAAAATACTTTGTTATTGTCCACCGCTGTTTAAATCCTTCCAAATACAGCAGAATCTCATTCCTAAGCTTTACAAATCTATAAAATTCTACAGCTTTTGCATCTTTGAAAGAGCTTGTGAATGTGTCGCATCAAATCTGATGAGGTTATGAAATGGCTGGAGTGAGATATCTATAAATCCAACGGCGTTATAAAGAGTGTGTATCTCGCACTGCCTGTTTCTGATGAAAAAAGACCTTTCATTGGTTTTGTGGGGTGTTGGTGATTGCACTTTTTGCGTTCCGGCTTCTCCGGCCCTCAATGCAATCTGATACGTCCATTGTTCTGCTACGCAGGCTCTACGGAGGGAGTTATTAAAGTAATGTGTAATATTGGCATTTTCCTACTGCCTCTAGCTGTGTTTATATTGCATTATTTTATCGGAGGAAAACCTTTTCAACCAATTGTGCCTGATAAAGGGCCTTCATATGTACGTATTGACTCCCTGCTCGTGGTGATTGTTGCTTCTTCCATATGCATACAATGGAAGATGATCGTTAAAGGGAAGTTTGTCCTCAGACATGCAGGGATATCGACCATCATTGCAGACAGGCATGTCGAGTTGCTTGTCTTACAGAGATGCATGCAAATACTGTCTCATGGGCCGCTGCACTAACGCACTGCAACAAGCTCTTCATTAAAGCCATATGCAGAAAAGCTGGGCGTCTATTGATCGGACTGGTATTATAGTTCCTCCCAATGCTTGGATCTCATCTCCGGCGAAGCGTATCGTCCGCCCGCCGCTATTGTTACAGACAGACACTGCAACACGAGCCTACTGTCTGCACAGGAAACGAGACGCTTCCTCATTTTACCATTTTATATTCATTTCATTTGTTTTCTCGCTGCTGTTTAGTTTGGATTGTGGATGTTGATACTAAAGCCTTTTTTTAGGTCGCTTGTTGTCTTGAAGTAAATATACGTTTCGATTTACAGCATGGTACTCCATTTACTTTCACTGCTTTGCTCTAACAGATTGTCAATCTGAGAATGGCTGCTGCCGGTGGAGTGCCAGTAAAATCTTGTCGATTTCATTAAAAATGGGGACAGATGTTTGTCATTACCCTTATTGATAAGTGCATGGTCAATAGTGTGATTTATTCAGGAGGCGCAGGCTAGGCTTTAGTCACAAGTTTTACAGTGGCTTGATCAATAGCGCACAATGAACAAGTACAAGAGCAGCACATGTGTAAGCAAAGGGTTCTGGCATGTTTACGATCAGTCAGGGTTAGTAACTGGGTTGGCAGGGCTACACTAATAATCTGATCATCATATAAGTTATAATCTAGGATAATTTTCACTTTTGGATAGAAAAAAACAGTGTGTCTTTTAAGTAAGCCCACTTAGTGTGGCTTTATGATCATTTACATGTGAGATTATGTGGTTTACATTTTATCAAAAGCAAAGTTAAAGGCATAGATCTTAAACTTGATTCCTGGAGGGCCGCAGCTCTGCACAGTTTTGCTTCAACCATAATCAAACACAGCTGATCCAAATAATCAAGGTGTTCAGGACTAGAGACTATTATGCAGCTGTGAGTTAGAGGTGGTTGGAGCTAAACTGTGCAGAGCTATGGCCCTTCGGGAATTGAGTTTGAGACAATTGGTTAAAGGGATTTTGGTTCACCCAAAACTGAAAATTCTGTCATCATTTACACACCTTGTGGTGTTTGTTTTTCCTACTATGGAAGTCAATTGTTACAGATTTTCCGCTTTGTTCAAGATATCTTCTAGTAGAAGAAAGAAACTCAGAAAGGTTTGGAACCACTTGAGGACGAGTAAATCTTTCCCTAAATGTTGAATAAATTTTCATTTTTGGGTGAACTATCTCTTTAAATGGATTTACAAGGCATTGTAGAGTAGAATATGGGATGTGGCCAGAGGAGAAATGGTCGTGCCTAACTGAACCTGGTTTCTCTCGAGGGTTTTTTTTCCCTTCACTTTCGTCAATTGGTCACTGGCTTGCTTGGTTGAGACTTATGGAGCAGCTCATCGATGGATTTGCTCTTCAGTGTTTGGAGTTCTAACAGTGAAATTTAAACCACACTGAACTGTACTAAACTGAACTTCAACTCTGAAAACTAGACTGCCACAGTTTTAATTTACTAGAACTTCTACGTTAAGCTGCTTTGACACAATCTACATCGTAAAAGCGCTATAGAAATAAACATGAATTGAATTGAATTAAATGTGTTTTGTAAGTGTGAGTAAAGAATGACAGAAATTTAGGTTTTGGGTGAATTATCCCTTAAAAATAATGACACAATGACATATACAAAACATTATTTTGAAAGCACCCAACAATTATATGAAATGCATAACGTGCCTAAAATTCCCCTACATAGTGGATGGCCTGTGGGTGAATAAATTAAAAGCAATTTTTCATTTTTGAGTGAAATATTCCTGTAAGACAGCTTTGACTATGATGGGTAGATAGCAAACACTTTGCTAAAAAATTTTCTGCTTTTCGATTTCATGAAACCTTATATTTACAGACATAAAGTTTCTGGAGTAAAGAAAACAGTTCTTTATTTCCCCTTGCATTGGAAACAGTGTTGGGTAAAGTTGTGTAAAGCAATATATTACAATCTTGAGTAACCTTTAAAGGAAAGGAAAGTAAATGTGTATGTGTTGTTATTTTTGCATTTTAAAATTTTATTTATTTAGATAGCCCAGCAGGCACACAACATCATAAGATGTTAGTATTAGGTTAGTTTAGGTTGTGATGTTGGGTGACCAAAATTCAATGTTGTGTTGGAAAGTGACCAAAATACAACTCCGAGCCAACATTTTAAACCATCGTCATATTGACCTCAAATACTGAAATTTATTCAACCAAAATCCAACATCTGATAGACATCATAGTGGTAACGTCCATACAACGTCAAGCTGCAGCATCATTAGACGTTAATATTTGTTTGTTTTTAGGTTGCGTTGGAAAGTGATCAAAATTTAATGTCTGTCTGACATTGGACAATGAAGTCGGTCTGATGTTGGGTTCTGATGTCTACCTGATTTTCGTTTCCACCCAAAATGCAACACCTCCACGACTTTGGGATACAACTTCATCATGTCGACATCCTGTGCCTGTTGGGAGGCTTAAGATTAAGTTAACTTTTAGGAAAGGTAAGACAAGGCAAGTTTATTTATCTAGCACATTTCATACACAATAGTAATTCAAAGTGCTTTACATACACTGGAATAAAAGAGACGAGTATAAGAAAATAAAAACAAAGACTAAAAGTGATTAAAAACAGATTAAAAGGTGTTAAAACAGCTTATAAAAGAATGAAAAAGAAAAAAAGGCATAATAGTGCGATCTGTCGAACGTAGCACAGTGCTCATTCAGTAAAGGCATAGCTAAACAGACATGTTTTAAGTCTTGATTTGAATGTGCCAAATGTTGGAGCACATCTGATCTGACTTTTGAAAGTAACTTTAATTGCAAATAAACAGAGACTATTTGATCAGTGTGCACCACTTCCTTCAGAATGGTGGCTAGCAAAGCTACGACATTTTGCTTACAGCCTTAAAAAAGACACAGCCACAAGTTTTGTTTTGCTGAAGTCAACAGTGACCAAAAACACTTGGAAATAATTCAGCTTTATGATATAATGAATTTCACATGCTTACATCTATCTCAAATTAAGCATTAATGAAACATGTACTGGCGTTATTTTCAGTTGTTTAAATGCTAAATCCAATATAATAGTGATGATGTCATCAGATTGGCTTGAAAGATTTAGTATCATATCACAAAAGAAGGAGATTTTTTTTCATGGGTGCTACAGTTTAGTTATCAAAGTCTTCCGTCCAAAAGTAGATCTGGACTACATGGAGAAAATTTCCAGAGATATCACTGTGTTAAAGAAGATGGATCAATTACACAATTCATGAAAGTGAAAATTGCAAGCGTCCCACACCGCAGGCCCAAAGCTTGTAAGAACCTGTGGTGCCAGATCCAAAAATAGAGCCTCAAGGCACGTCAGACTGTAGGTCAGGCACAATGGCTTTAGTACATTGAAGATCATATTGTTCAGATATTCTTCAGAACTCAGTGTTCAAGACTACTGTTTGAAGATGTGCTCTGCTCTGTATTTATTAAAATATGGTCGTGTACACAATGTAAAGTTTTTGAAGTGACAGCTGTGTTTAAATACCATAAATTATTATCATTCCATGTTTGTAGACATGGAATGATAATAGACAAGTTTGTAGACAATGCTCACTCCCAAAATTGCAATGATTGGCATATTGTGTATGTTGTAATGGTTTGTTTTGTTTTGCAATATTAACTAAACCAACATCCGACATTGTAAAGAATGTGCTCGAGCAGTGCTGCCAAGTCCACTTATTATTTGGCTTATAGAGTGAAGTATATTCTTAAAGTGGAAATTTAAGCATTTCGATTTTTTAGCTTTTTTCTTTTTGCGTTTTTTTTTATCAAGATCTGGCAACACAAATGATTTAAGGATCATGTGCCTCTTTGCCTGTGGTTATTATTTCACACACAATGGCACAATTTTTTAAATGCACCATTAACAGCATATACTGTATGTTCATTGTAAAAAGATAAATATGAACGATAATGAACAGTTTTCATATTTATTTAAATTTTTTAAATTATAATTTTGTTAAAATAAAATTGCAGTCTGTGACTTCGAACCACGCTCAAAAAAAAATTTGCCGCTTGCTCCAACTACTTATTTAAAATGAGCAGAACTGTCACAATTCTTGAGTTTTTTTAGACAATTTAATTGTTTTGTTCAGTCCATTTAAATATGTAAAACCATTTAAGTTAAATGAATCGGTTTGTGTTGGGACGACATGAAGGAATTGTGAGTAACCCTGAATTTTTTACAGTGTATCTGAAAATGGCTGTTTGAAGGTTTAGCAAACTGACTCTATTGACATTTTTAATAGCTTGAACTGAGACATTATATATTGGTCATGTAAATAATGGTAAAAAACTAGTAATGAGTTCCCAATTGTTTATTCTGTTCATTCATAAATTAGTTTCTATATGTATATTAGTGTTTTGTACAATATATTGCGACAAACAACATCTGTTATAACAGTACCTATAAAAGCCATTTTCTTAGATTTTTGAGTTATATTTTAAAAGTGGCAACATGGTGGCCCAGTGCACGATCGCCTCACAGCAAGAAGGTCGCTGGTTCGAGCCTTGGCTGGGTCAGTCTGCATTTCTGTGTGGAGTTTGCATGTTCTCCCCGTGTTCGCGTGGGTTTACTCCGGGTGCTCCGGTTTCCCCCACAAGTCCAAAGTTTTGCCTTACGGCTGAATTGGGTAGGCTAAATTGTCCGTAATGTATGTGTTTGAATGAGTGTGTATGGATGTTTCCCAGTGATGGGTTGCAGCTGATAGGGCATCCGCTGCATTAAACATATGGATCAGTTGGTGGTTTATTCCACTGTGGCGACACCAGATTAATAAAATTAATAAAGGGACTAAGCCGAAAAGAAACTGAATGAATTTTTAAAAGGGAATCCAAATCAAAAGTGTAAATAAATACCCACAAGTCATCAGATAACTGATCTTTACTAATGATTTACCAATAAACTAATAATTAACAGTTTTGATCAATTTAGTTCCTTTGTAAAATGCACAAACAGCACAAGAAAATTTTGAAATTTGGGTTTCTTTTTCGCAGAACAAAAAGGGAACCAATATAGAGAACCACTGTTATACATCAACTTGCCTAATTACCCTAACTTGCCTAATTAACCTACAGTAGTTAAACCTTTAATTAGCAATTTAAGCTGAATACTAGTATCCAGTGTTGGGGCAACACATTACAATAATGCAAGTTACGTAATAATATTACTTTTCTTAGTAACGAGTAAAGTAACGCATTACTTAAAAAAGTAATAATATTAATATTATTAATAGTGTTAGTTAATATTAACAAAAGTTACTTTTTTGAAAATGTAATGCGAGTTACTTTTTAGTTTAATTAACTAGATTAAAAAAATAAATTATTATTTTGAAACATAAAATTAAAGTAGTCACAATGAATCACGCAGTCAATGAGAGAATGTGCTCACTATTTTGAACACATCGAAGAAAAGGAAAAGGGCATTATAGTCTCAATGGACATTGATTTTACTTAAGACAAATACACTGTAAAAATTTGACCTTAAATTCACGGTAAATTACTAGCTTATAATTGCACAGTAAAATACTGTTTGTAAATTCACAGCAAATTACAATGAGGTAGTTCACAGTAATGTACTGTGATTTTGTTCAATTAAATTACTGTGAAATTACAGGCATATAGTATAACTTCACAGTAGATAGTAAAGTCCATTTCACAGTATTTCACAGTATTATCTTGTAGAATAACTATATTTTACTGTGAAGCAGGCTTTCCTTGGCTACTCATTCTGACATTTACCCTGACCTTGAAATCCTTTTGGATGTTTAACAGTGTTTGGTTTTATGAATCAATTACTTTTGTTCCACTCTATTATGTTTTTGGCTAAGCACAAAGTTATGTTCTTTAAAAATTATTTCATATTTCCATGTTAACCTTATAAAATTAAATAAAGGTGCAGTCCACCCAGAAATTTAAATTTACTATGACATTCATGTCGTTTCTAAACAGGTTGATTTTCTTTCAAGTTATTTTTGAAGATGGACCCTAATTGTTTTTGGGGCTGCAATAACATTCTGCTATTTCTAAAAAAAGAGTTTGAATTCCTATAACTAACATGCAAAAGATATAGTCCTTTTTGTAATCATGCTACCCACCTTAATTTCACAATAAAATTATGAATACAACACATTACGGTGAATTTACAATTAAATCCTGTAAAGTGATACCATAGAATTTACGATGGAAAATTACAGCAACATGTTGTGAAAGTCTGGAGATTATACACAATGTAATACAAAAGTAGCAAACACGTTGTTTTACTCTTTCAATAACCTCTAAATAAGGTATATACAGTAAGGCATGTTCGGGTCAGGAAGTTCTCACATAACATTATCCTAAATATTATCCTAAATTATACAGTGTGTTGTTGATTGTAGAGCTCCTCTGTTTAAAAAAGAAAGGAAAAAAATAAGTTCTGAAAGAGATCAAGCCTCAGCCAGGTAATGAAAAGCATCAAAAGTAACGTAACTCATTACTTACCATAAAAAGTAACTGAATTTGGAAGTACTTTTTGGGAAGTAACTTAATAGTTTAATGCATTACTTTCTCAAGTAACTTTCCCCAACACAGCTAGTATCTTGAAAAATATCTAGATAAATATTCTGTTCTGTCATCATGGCAAAGGTAAAAGAAACCAGTTATTAAAAATGAGTTAAAACTATTATGTTTAGAAATGTGTTAAAAATCTTCTCTCCATTAAACATAAATTGGGGGGAAATATACAGAGGGGCTAATAATTAAGTAGGGCTAATAATTTAGACTTCAACTGTTAGCAAACTATGACATAATTTTATACGTTTTTGTGTGAACTATCCCTTTATTAATTACACCTCTCTTCTATTCCCAATATAAAAACCCATACAAGTTTGTAACAATATAAAGCTCCATAAATAATGACAGCGTTTTAATATTCCCCCAAACCATCTCTTTATTTGACATTAATGTGAGAGAGATTTCAGCACAGAGAGCACATGAGATTTGACGGAGCTTTCTATCATCCCTCACGCTCCAGACAGGCAGCAGGATAATTCAATCTGTGAACTGCTCATTCTTTAGCCGCTGTCAGGGTCGTGTCTGCCCTGACATTGTAAGGCTGCTGTAATTGCATTTGCGCAGGAGCCCAGAGCCGCAGCATCTTCAGGCTCTATATCAGTCGGAGGAATGTGCTTCTCTCTGGTCTGACCGGTCCAGGAGATCCACAAACTATACCAGAACACAAACAGATGGCTTCCCAAACCCCCACCACACTCCGCACTGCTACACATTCACTTTAGAGCAAACGGTCATTGTTCATCGCAACAAAGATGTCATTAGTCATTTCAAAATAACATCTGTGTACGCAGGGATATCATTGTGTTTTTGGAGACGTTTCTTGCGCTCCTCAATGGCACATTTACTATTTGATACTAATACGAAAATATTGTGACTTTTTATCGCAATTGTGTTTCCGATTTCAGGGTATTTCAGAAGATTTTATTTTTAGAATGAACACATTCAGTGTTTTGAAAGCATTCTAATTTGTTCATTTTCTGCACAAAAAATATTTATTATTATTATTATTATTATTATTATTATTATTATTATTATTATTATTATTATTATTATTATTATTATTATTGTTATTATTATTATTATTATTGATATCAATGTAGAAAACACATGTGCTAATGTTTTTGTGGAAACAATGATTCTTTGATGAATATGAAGCGTAAATGAACGGTATCTATTTTTGTGTTTTTGTATTTGGTGTTTACAATCACTTTTGATTAATTTAATGTCTCGAATAATTTCATACTTTATATAGACCATGTTTGAAATAGACCTAAATTTGGTTCTCTAAATTTGCTATAAAATGTATGTAAACTTGGTTTGTTCTGTACACTCTCAGAAAAAAATGGTATAATGTTGTACCAACGAAGGTACAAACCCTTGTCACTGTGGCAGTACCTTTTTATGAAACAGAATTGTACCTTAAGACAAAGAAACAAATTTGTACCATTGCAGTTTGTACATTTAAGGACGTGATTTGTACCATGGGAAACCATGGGAAACCAAAATGAACCTTTGGTTTGGAAAACCTGCAAATACAATATTGTATCTTCATCAAAGGTACAAATCTGATCCATGAAGGTACTACTACAGTGACAAGACACTTGTTGTACAATACCAGTGTCACGTGTTCCTTCAAGAGCTATTTAAAGGCATTTTGCTATATCCAGTAACTATAAAACATCAAACACAAATTTAAACCATGTTTTAAAAAAATAGATTTTTGTGTAAAGGCACCTTTTCCATTTACAATAAAGAATAAAATACATAAATCAAAAGATCTATTTTTTTGCTAAACATTTCACAAAACTTTTCACATAAATGTTACAGAAATACATTCTGCCATGTACAATAAAAAGCATTTTTTTTTCTGCAAGTTTCACACAAAACCTTTGTAATCACTTAGAAGTTCATATAATTTATTAATTTTAAAATAGAAATAGAATATGCAAAAGTATAGGAACAAGATATGCACAATGTTTGATTAGTTTTACAATACTAAAATGTCTGCACAAACACTTTGCATATGCGGCAATTTTGCCAGCTCACGTGTGTAGTGGGAAGTAAACGCCAAAAGTTGCGGATATCAATAATGAAAATATATTTATCAGAAAATGCTTAACAAATGTTTATTGAGAATGCCTTAAATGTTTAGTTTACAACACTTATGTACCTTTTTTATGAGAACAATTGTGTACCTTCATGTCAATTGTACCATAAAAGGTACAGAACAGGATCATAAGAGGACTTTTCTGTACTATATAAGGTACAACTTTTACAAAGGTACAAAACTGTTCCTTATGGAATATTATTTGTACCACCGTGTACCTTTTTTTCAGAGAGTGTAGACAAAAAATATATTAAAAAAAAACATAGAAAAACTGCTTTTATTTGTAGCTGAAATAAAACAAATAAGGCTTGCTTCAGAAGAAACAATATTATAGGAAATAGTTTAAAAATGTCTCTAATCTGTTAAACATCATTTGGGAAATATTCTTCAACTTCAACTGTACCTTCAAGTTTCTTCAAACATTTTTCTTTTGAACACCAAATGTCATTTTGAGCCGTTGACATTCACAGTTTTTCTTTTATGGGAGTGCTGGGAGGGGCCCATATCTAAACCTGAAGCTATACCTGAATCAAGGGTAGGGCCAAGGTGAAAAGGTCCTTTGAGAAGTGTGCTAAAAATGTGTCTGTTCTTTTTTGGTTTGTTTGTTTTCTAGAAGCCGCGGTTTGACCTCCGACTGAAGAGACTGCCGCCTCTTATGTGTTGTAGGAGGGTGGTAAACTTGTTTTGATGGGTTTAGTAAAAGTTCTTTTGGTAACCTTACTGATCCCAAACTTTTGATTGACATTTATGAATAGTACACTGTAAAAAGTGTACACTGTAAAAAAAATGCTGAGTTCCACACAATCGATTTGTGTTCGACAACATGAAGGTTAACTCATTAGTTTTTACAAATTTAAGTGGATTGAACATAAAACAATTGAGTTGTCCCCCCAAAAACTCAAGAATTGTGTTGTTTCAGCTTATTTTAAACTAGTTTGAACAAACAACAAACCTAATTTTTTGTGTGTATTTTGTTCAAATGTGTTTTGTGTAAATAATTAAATTAAATTAAATGTCTCCATGAAGACAGATAGAAAGACGACATGTAGCTTTTCTGTTTAAAGCGGCTTAATTTCAGCTTGTTCACCAAACACTATTTTAGTATTGCGTTTAAAATGCATCTTCAGAATTACTCCAGTTTTCAGAAATCAATCTGTTCAATGCTGTTTTGGTGTTTATTTGGAAACCATATTTTTATTATTTTATTTTTTGATTAATAAAAAATATTTTTTTTATTAAATCCAAATATTTTTGTGACTCTTTAAATGTCTACTGTGACTTGTATTTTCAGTTTTATCTTTATTCTTTACTCTCCACATGCACCAGACACTTTCTTATAATATTTTCAGGAAAACACTGTGCAATTCAGAGTTTACTTCTTGCATGTGAGTGAGCTTGACAAACCACCTGTAGGCGACACTCTCTTTCTTCTCCTTATGCACCAGTCACTTTCTTATAAACGTTTTAAGAACTCAATAATAAACAAAAAGCGGAATAAAATACAGCTAAACTAGCTTAGTTTTGTCATGGCACCTATATATTGCTGCTCTCTGGTGATTTGAAGTAGTTCTTTTGTTCGTGTTGCTTTATATGAATAAATGTAAATATTCTTTTTTGCCTAAAATTATGAAATAATTTTGACATGTTTTTATGGCCTGACGCATTACATTTTTGTTTATTTTAATGTTTATTTTAAACATATTTTAATACGTTTTTTACTTTTTTTTTTTTTTTTTACATAATGCCATTTCTATCACATGGTTTGTCTAAACAGAAAAAAAGGAAGCATTTTCCTAGAATCTCTAGAGCTCTGTAAGCTTTCATTCTCTTTTGAAACCAATTACCCTGGTATTATTTAAGACAAGGCCAATGGCAGGAGCCACTGTGTTGTGCAAAATCCAGTGCTAATGAATTTGTGCCTCAACACTGACACAGAAATCAATGGCTGTTTTCTCTTTACTGTCATATTCAGAATAGCTTACGGTAAAAACCTCCTCTCGCCCCCTCACTTATACGTTACCTGAAATCACTTTCGCAGATTAATTAACGTTCCTCTAATGGTTTTTTTAATGTTTGCAGTGTAGTGCACATGAACTACTGAGCCGGTCATGTAATGGAGGCCTAAATTAACTATTAATTCATGTGGCTGAAGGAGAAAGGGACGAAGAGATTGCCTCTAGATTATCAAAAAAGGTGATTTTTTTTTTTAACCCTCAGACTCCAGATACCACACACATACAGTATCTTTACGCAATATAAAATATAAAAACCATAAAAGAAAAATCTTTTGCCAAAAATATACTGCTGCAAGTGTTTTGGTTAAGGGTCACAAACAGTTGAAGTCAGAATTAAGGCTCCCCTGTTTATTTTTTCCCCCAATTTCTGTTTAACGGGGAGATTTTTTAAACACATTTCTAAACATAATAGTTTTAATAACTCATTTCTAATAACTGATTTCTTTTATCTTTGCCATGATGACAGTAAATCATATTTTGCTACATATTTTTATGACACTTCTATACAGCTTTAAGTGACATTTAAAGGCTTAACTATTTTAATTAGGTTAACTAGGTAGGTTAGGGTAATTAGGGTAATAAGTCATTATAAAATATTGAAAAATAAAATAGCTTAAAGGGGCTAATAGTTTTGACCTAAAATGTTTAACTGCTTTCATTCTAGCCAAAATAAAACAAATAAAACTTTCTCCAGAAAATAAATATAATCAGACTTACTGTGAAAATTTCCTTGCCCTGTTAAACATAATTTGTGAAATATTTAAAAAAGAAAAAAAAGTCAAAGGGGGGCAAATAAATCTGACTTCAACTGTATATAATGTATAAATAAATAACTACTAGAAATTATTTGGAAGAATGCATTTTTAATAGAACGACAATTATAAATAATTATTTAAATAAGGGAATTATAAAAACATATTAAAAGGTTTCCATATATTTTATTTTTGTTGCAAAGTAATTTTTTTATTATATTTAATTTAATATTGCTACTCAATTGTGCTCTTACTGTTATTATATTAAGTACAATTATGCATGGTTTTGTTATATTTAATATTAAAATATGATTTGAAACATAATTGAAAATGAAAATTTGAAATTGAGCTTTTATTATTATTATATTTAGTTTTATGGTTTCTGATTTTATTCTTAAATATTTCTCTTAACATTATTTAAAAAAATTATTTTATTTTATTATTTTCTTTTAAACAAATTTCAGATTTGTGTAGTATCTGATTTTGCACTTCATATTTTAATTTTAATCTATTTTCTATTAATTTATTTGTATTTTAATTAATTAATTTATTTTAATCATAGTTTATTTATTTAAAAATATAAATTAATTTATTATTTTTTTGAATAACTGATGGTAATTATTAGGGATGTCCCAATCAGTTTGTTTTGCCCTCAAGTCAGAGTTATTTGATTTTGAGTATCCGATACCAAAAACCAATTCGATACTTCTATAATACATAAAAAAAAAGAAGAGCAAAGAAGCAGATGCAGGATGTTTCTTATTTTTAATTTAATTCACCTTATTTTAACATTCAACAACACTGTTAACAAACAGAGCACTTCTGTGTGGTAGCTTGAACAATCATATAATAAATAACCTAAATTCTTCACTTTTGGACTTATATTTTATATAATAAAAGAAATTATATAAAAACAAATGGCACCTCAACTCAAAATACCCAGCAGGCAATCCAAATTTACATTTCTCATAGTTTTCCATGGCAATGTGGTCATCAACTTTATAATACCTCCAGACCGCAGACATACTCGCACTCTCCGCTTCAAGCTGCTTCCGTGTTTTACTTTTCCGGCATTTCACCAATAGCGTCTCTGCAACAAAGTGATGTCATGCCGCACACGTTGCAGTTTCTGTGTGAAGTCAAGAAAAAGGTCCAACTCTGTGCCACCGCACGTGCTATAGACGTGTTAAAAAATAATGAGTCCTGATCTGGAGGTAACGTCCGAATCCGATCGAGTCTGAAACCGGGTGATCGGACCTGATTTCCAATCACGTGATCGGATCTGGACATATAGGTAGAATTTATTAGGTAGATGGCGATGCAGTGGCGCAGTAAGTAGTGCTGTCGCCTCACAGCAAGAGGTGTGCTCCGGTTTCCCCCACAGTCCAAAGACATGCGGTACAGGTGAATTGGGTAGGCTAAATTTTCTGTAGTGTATGAGTGTGAATAAGTGCGTATGGATGTTTCCCAGGGATGGGTTGCGGCTGCAAGGGCATGCGCTGCTTAAAAACGTGCTAGATAAGTTGGCAGTTCATTTTGCTGTGGCGAACCCGGATTAATAATTTAATATTTGGTTTGTGTTTTGTTTATTACAGATTTCATTCTTAAATATCGTATTATTTTATTTATATTATTATTAATATATTATTAATTGTTTTTACTTAAAATTTGGATTCACAAAAAAATGAAATAAAAAATGAAATTAAAGCTAGAAATAAGTAACTATGGTCATTATTTGGATCTACAGTAATCATGCTCCTCAGTCAAACTCATTGTACACATTGCGTCTGTGTGTAGCAGAGAATAGCGGCGCTTGAGGGTTTGCTGCAGAATAGAAAATCATAGAGACAGTTGTACAGTTTAACCTTGAAACAGCCTTTCATGTGCAGGAAAACGACATTAATTGGTGGCTGAAAGAAGAGTGTGTGAGACGTCTGTTGGTGTTGTGATAAGAGATTGGTCTTTTAATAGGAGATAATATGTCGTTGTAAGAGAAATGCCTTTACTTGAGAGATTGCAGTATTGAGCTCATGTAATTGGACAATATATAAGTCCAAATATATAAGTATATAAGTATGTATCATCAAACTGAAGTTCACAGTAGATGTCTGTCCGCTCACTAAAACTTTGCATTGATGTGAAGATGACCCTGGTTTAATGTATGCTTAGATATAATGAATGTATTCAGTGGAAATGTACAGAGTAAAGGCAAAAAACTATTAGTGAAAATGTCTGTTTTGCTTTTATTTTACTTTTATTATATTTTATTAAATCCTTTAGTCTTTGTTTTTTATCATTTATGTTAAATTACTATGGAATTACTATGCATTTACTGTTTAATTTTATTATCTTTTAATTTTTTTATTTTAAAGGAATAATTTTTTTAATTAAATGACTAATACATTTTGATCTTGTTGTTGGGTTGCGCTCAGTGGGTAGCACAGTGGGTAGTGCTCTCACCTCGCAACAAGAAGGTCACTGGTTCGAGTCTCGGCTGGGAATTTCTGAGTTTGCATGTTCTTCCCGTGTTCGCATGGGTTTCCACCGGGTGCTCCGAAGACATGTGTTATAGGCGAATTGGGTAAACTAAATTGTCCGTAGTGTACTGTATGTGTGTGAATGGGAGTGTATGGGTGTTTCCCAATGATGGGTTGTAGCTGGAAGAGCATCCACTGCATAAAACATATGCTGGAAAAGTCATTTATTCATTCATTCGTTTTCCTTCGGCTTGGTCCCATTATTCATCAGGGGTCGCCACAGTGGAATAAACCGCCAACCTATCCAGCATATGTTTTACACAGTGGATGCCCTTCCAGCTCCAACTCAGTACTGGGAAACACCCATACACACTTATTCACACACATACACTACGGTCAATTTAGTTTATTCAATTCACCTTTAGCACAAGTCTTTGAACTGTAAGGGAGACCGGAGCACACGGAAAGCAAAGGAGAACATGCAAACTCCACACAGAAATGGCAACTGATCCAGACAGGACTCGAACTAGCAACCTTCTTGCTGTGAAGCTAATCACTGACCCACCGTGTTTATTTGAATTATTTTATTTTATTTCAAACTAATGGCTCGTTTCCACTGACTGGTACGGTACGGTACGGTTCGGTACGGGTCACCTTTATCAGGCTTGCGTTTCCACTAACAAGGGTACCCTTTCGGTGGGCGTGGTGTATGACAGAAAGTTTCAGTCGACGTCATTCTAGCTTGAGGAAATGTCTACAATAAAGCTGTAAGGGTTGCTCACATATCACATGAGAAGCTCTTCTCACAAAACAGATGCTTTACACACATAAATACTTGTGTAGAAATGTTTATTACTAACTTTTCAATGAACATGAGTTGATTATGACTGCAGATCAAAGACAGTGCGAAACAGCCTACTGTAACGTCTGTAATTATATTAAATAAATAAATAAATGAACATATATAAACACATACAGCCCCTTACAGTCTCTGATATGTTACCAACTACAGAAGAACTACACACAGCAGACATTTCGCCCGTATTTATTTATTCAACCGAAATTATAGCCTACAGACAGTGAAAACCTCTTATCTGTGTATGTAATCTTCAGCAGCACATGTTTCCACTGTTAGAGAGTAATTCCGTCATTCCCGGTTCATATTAGTCCAAAATGTGAAGATAATAAGTTAGTTATACATGGCATTTTGTTCGCGTTTGCTGAAAAAGTAATGTGCTCCTTTTTCCCGGCTTCTCCTTTGTTTCTTCGCGCTTCACTCTCGCGTTTGTCAGTGTCTGACAGGATCGGGTTTCACAAGCACGTCAATAATCAAGCGCAGGTTATTATCATCAGCTCAAGAAGTTTGTTATTATGGTGGCTTGAAAAGCCAGCATATTGTTATCTATCTTAAACTTATTATTCTTCTTCTTCTTCTTCTTCTTCTTCTTCTTCTTCTGAGACTAATTTCTAAGTGTATCTCCTCCTAGGCCTTTCAAGCTACATACTTCAAACTTTCGTCAAACCTTCGAACTGGTCTGACTCGGGTTGCTATATCTTTTCTAACTGATCCGACCTTGGGTTTTCCGAAAAACGACCCAGAAAAATCCCAAAAGTCCCATTGACTTAACATTGGGTCAAACTTTGTGAGCTCATAACTCTGCATCAGACTGTCCTACAGACTTCTAACTGGACTCATTTAACTCAGTCTAGCCAGCAGCCAATAACTGATGACTTTTTAACTTACTAGCCACTCCCTAGCAACCACTTACAGCACCCTAGCAACTGTCCCATAGACTTCCATTGTAAAAGACTCCCATTTACTTAACATTGGATCAACCTTTGTGAGCTCATAACTCTGCATCAGACTGTCCTACAGACTAGAGTCTGGCCTCATTCAACTCAGTCTAGCCAGCAGCCAATCACTGATTACCTTTAAACTTACTAGCCACTCCCTAGCAACCAATTTCAGCACCCTAGCAACTGTCCCAGAGACTGTGACTAGCTATTCTAACACACGCTAACAGTTTTAACATCCTACTGACATGCTAATCTTGCTAGAAAGGTGCTAGCAACACGATAGTGACATGCTAGTCATGCTAGTAACATGCTAATTCATGCTAGAATCATGCTAACAACATGCTAATTCATGCTAGAAACAAGCTGATTCATGCTAGAATCATGCTAGTTACATGCTAGTTAATGGTAGAATCATGCTAGTTACATGCTAATTCATGCTAGAAACATGCTAATTCATGCTAGAATCATGCTAACAACATACTAATTCATGCTAGAAACATGCTAGTAACATGCTAATTCATGATAGAAACATGCTAGTAACATGCTAGAATCATGCTAGTAACATGCTAATTCATGCTAGAAACATGCTAGTAACATGCTAATTCATGCTAGTAACATGCTAATTCATGCTAGAATCATGCTAATAACATGCTAATTCATGCTAGTCACATGCTAGTAATGTGCTAATTCATGCTAGAATCATGCTAGTAACATGCTAATTCATGCTAGAATCATGCTAATAACATGCTAATTCATGCTAGAATCATGCTAGTAACACGCTAATTCATGCTAGTAACATGCTAATAACATGCTAATTCATGCTAGAATCATGCTAGTAACATGCTAATTCATGCTAGAGTCATGGTAGTAACGTGCTAATTCATGCTAGAGTCATGGTAGTAACGTGCTAATTCATGCTAGAATCATGCTAGTAACATGCTAATTCATGCTAGAATCATGCTAGTAACATGCTAATTCATGCTAGAGTCATGGTAGTAACGTGCTAATTCATGCTAGAATCATGCTAGTAACATGCTAAGTCATGCTAGAATCATGCTAATAACATGCTAATTCATGCTAGAATCATGCTAGTAACACGCTAATTCATGCTAGAATCATGCTAATAACATGCTAATTCATGCTAGAATCATGCTAGTAACATGCTAATTCATGCTAGAGTCATGGCAGTAACATGCTTATTCATGCTAGAAACATGCTAGTAACATGCTAATTCATGCTAGAAACATGCTAGTAACATGCTAATTCATGCTAGAATCATGCTAGTAACATGCTAATTCATGCTAGAATCATGCTAATAACATGCTAATTCATGCTAGAAACATGCTAATTCATGCTAGAATCATGCTAATAACATGCTAATTCATGCATGAGACATGCTAGTAACATGCTAATTAATGCTAGAAACATGCTAGTAACATGCTAATTCATGCTAGAATCATGCTAGTAACATGCTAATTCATGCTAGAAACATGCTAGTAACATGCTAATTCATGCTAGAAACATGCTAGTAACATGCTAATCCATGCTAGAATCATGCTAATAACATGCTAATTCATGCTAGAAACATGCTAGTAACATGCTAATTCATGGTAGAATCATGCTAGTTACATGCTTATCCATGCTAGAATCATGCTAGTAACATGCTAATTCATGCTAGTTACATGCTTATCCATGCTAGAATCATGCTAGTAACATGCTAATTCATGCTAGAATCATGCTAGTAACATGCTAATTCATGCTAGAATCATGCTAGTAACATGCTAATTCATGCTAGAAACATGCTAGTAACATGCTAATTCATGCTAGAAACATGCTAGTAACATGCTAATTCATGCTAGAATCAGGCTAGTAACATGCTAATTCATGCTAGAAACATGCTAGTAACATGCTAACTCATGCTAGAAACATGCTAGTAACATGCTAATTCATGGTAGAATCATGCTAATTCATGCTAGAAACATGCTAGTAACATGCTAATTCATGCTAGAATTATGCTAGTTACATGCTAATTTATGTTAGAATCATGCTAGTTACTTGCTAATTCATGCTTGTAACATGCTAATTCAGACTCGGCTTTTCAAGCCACCATAAAGTTTGTCCTCAAACTTTAATATCTAGTTTCAGACATAATGTTAGACGCGCGCAAGCGCAAGGAAGAAAGCGAAACCGCTCGCGCCTCAGACTGGCTCGTAAAAAACTACGGGGCACAGGGTAAATCTGCTCTTCTTCTTGGATTTGTGGCTGTTCATCAAGATGACGACAAGGTTTGTTTGAGTCCAGATCGACCATGGCTCGTTATTATATGTATTTATAATTCCGCTAAAATCTCTCGCTGTGTAATTCAAACATGGCGGGTTTTTTGTTTTCATTCTGGCTTGTTGCGTAAGCGACTGACGTATCTCTGTAAACCAATAGCGTTCAGCTGCGCGTGTGGCTCCGCCTTTTGGGACCCTTTGTGGCGTTTGGTACCCTTTCGAAAGGGTGCCCAAAAAGTGGTACGGTACGGTTCGGTTCGGTACGCTTTTTGACAGTGGAAACGGCCATAAAAGCGTACCAAACCAAACCGAACCGTACCGTACCACTCAGTGGAAACGGGCCATAATTGTCGTTTTTTAGCATTTGATTGTACTTTTAATATTATTTTTGTTCTTTTTGTTTCTATTTTCTTTTCTTAAGTGATTATAACAATTTCAAAGTATCTGATTTTACTCTCTTTTTACTGATTCTGTATACTGTTATATACTTTTTTATGTTTTTAATTATTTTCAGAATTTTGTGGTCTGATTTTGCTCTCTTTTGATTATTGTATTTTCTTCTTCTTATTCTTCCTCTTCTTCTTCTTCTTCTTCTTCTTCTTCTTCTTCTTCTTCTTCTTCTTCTTCTTCTTCGTCGTCGTCGTCGTCGTCGTCGTCGTCATCTTCTTCTTCTTCTTCTTCTTCTTCTTATATTTATTATTATATTTATTATTATTTCATTTTTATTATTAGAATATTATTTGAATTTTTAAACTTTAATTAGATTTTTCTCCTGATTTTCAGAATTGTCTAGTATGTGGTTTGTTTTAATGAATGTGGCCATTTCTCTGTAGTAAAGCTAAAGCTGAATGTATTTGGTCTGAAAAAGCGCCCATGCAGTGAAGGCTCTTGAGGGAGCAGATGAGCAGCTCTGGGGCTCTAATAGATCCTGCATCCGCTGTGTTGTCACTGTATTTGTGGATCAGATAAATTATTGATGGATTGCTGATGGAGAACTCAATTACAGGCAGATTACTGGAGAAGGCGGACACTGGCAGAGACTGACTGACTGACTGAGGGCCTGATTCAATTATAGCAGCCTCCTGTCCTTCAGCACTCATTCACATGCAGTGCTGCATGCATTATATTCTCTCAAATACAGTTTTTAATAGGATTTAATTTAGATTTTAGTTTAAGTACAATTATGATATATTTGATATTCAAAAATATTTAAAAAAAGTTAAAATTTGTCTAAAACTAAACTTTTATTAGTAACATATTAAGTTTTATGATTTTTGGTTTTATTCTTAAATATTTCTCTTAACATTATTTACATTTTTCTTTTTTGTTTGATGACTTTTATTTTATTTTATTTTATTTTATTTTATTTTATTTTATTTTATTTTATTTTATTTTATTTTATTTTATTTTATTTTATTTTATTTTATTTTATTTTATTTTATTTTATTTTATTTTATTTTATTTTCCCTTAACCATGACCATCCCAAAGGTGGGATATTTTTTCAGTACATTTTTAATTACTTTTGTCTAAACCCTAACTTTTTCTCCTTATATTATTTATTTTTACACTTATTTTACTCTTGTTTTATTTTATTTTATTATATTTTATTTATTTATTTATTTTCATTTCCCCTTTACCGTGGCCATCCTAAAGGTGGGATCTTTTTCAGTACATTTTTAATCATTTTCATTTTTGTCTAAACTCTAACTTTTTTCTCTTATTTTATTTAATTTTACTCTTATTTTATTTTATTTTAAATGAATTTCGTTATTTTGCAGTTTTTTTATTTCTTTTCTTTTTTGTTCTTTCTTTTCTTTTCTTTTCTTTTCTTTTCTTTTCTTTTCTTTTCTTTTCTTTTCTTTTCTTTTCTTTTCTTTTCTTTTCTTTTCTTTTCTTTAAAACCACCTTAACTGTGACCATGCCAAAGGTGGGATGTTTTTCAGCACATTTTGAATCATTTTTATCTTTGCCAAACCCTAGCTTTTACTCTTATTTAATTTAATTTAGTTTAATTTTACCATATTTTAAATTAATATCATGATTTAGCTGTTTCTTTTTTCTTTTTCTTTTCTTTTCTTTGTATTCATCTTAATTGTCACCATCCCACAGGTGGGATCTTTTTCTTTGCTTTTTCTGAACCTGAATATGAAATATTTTGATATTTCATGAGCATTTTCAAGTGTCAAATCATTTTCAACTCAGAAGTGGGTTACTGTTAGCGGGTTAAATGCATTCCAGTCAATAGTGGATGTTGGATTTTACCATTATAAAAAATAAAATCTTTTTACTTGTTTTTTAAGTTTAATTTATAATGTTCAAACATTTGATTAGACTCTTAGATTTTCCTCTTACTAGTTATATTATCTAATTATATTATATATGTATATATTTACTTTATTATTTGGTCTGTTTAATTTTTTTATTAAACAGAAATTTGTAAAACAACAGAAAGAAAAGCAAAAGAATAGCATTTAAATTTAGCCCTTACCATAATTTCATTCTATATGACGTTTCACTTGAAGTAAAATTCATGATTTCATAGCATCTGATGCACGCTTAAATTTCTGATGCTCTTATACTTGATTTATTTCATTCTAAATGCCTCTACAGAAGACTGAATGACCTCTCCACATGGAGATCCAGAACATCTCAAGCCATTTCTGCACAACTCTTATACTCAGGTATGAGATGCACCTTCTTTATAAAATATGTTATAAAAAAGCATATTACCCTAAAAAAAACTTACTTGTTAGTAGTTCAAACTTATTTAAAATGAACTGAAACAACTTAATTCTGGAGATTTTTGGGGGGTAACTTAAATGCTTTATGTTCAATCCACTTGAATTTGTTATCTTATTCGATTTGTGTTGAGACTAGATGAATGAATAGCATGAAACCCTGTGTTTTTGTATCCCATTCATCAAGTCTTTGGGAACAAATAATCCAACAGCAAGTTCTGAAGCACATTTTTTGTAAGCATCCTTAATTGTCCCAGTATTCAGAGACATTAATGTCCAGAAGTGTAAATATGTATTCGTATGTTCATCTATAGATATGTTTACACGCATTTACACACAGACCTTGACACATCTGTTGAATACGTCTGCTTCCATCTCTGCTTCAATACCAGCAACAATGAGACTCTCGAGGGCTGAAATGTATGTGCATAAATATTGGCATTTATAGGAATCTCATTCATATAACATGATACGCTGAATTGGAGTCTTGCCTCCCAAGGAAAGAAGCTATTAGAAAGTTAATGTGAGCTCCGGATCCAGAGCTGGAGGCTGAATCGAGCACATTTATCTTTTTCCGCTGGTCAGCAATTGAAAATAGGGGGGGGGGGGGTGGAAGGAAAAAAGGTTGCTGATACTAAGAAACACCTTTATTGAACAGATCAATTTGCTTCAGTCATCAGACGCTTTTTTTTTCTCAGGTGTTTCTGTATTCCCTTTTTTTGCAGCAATGGTTTGGTGTCTGTTTTGTGCTTTATGGAAAATAAAGCACGTTATCAGCTTTTGTTAATTTTATTAATTTACTATAAGGTTTATTGGCTGTTAGTTGATGCATTAACTGACAATGAGATATATTTGTTACTGTATTCACTAGGGGTGTGTTGAGATCTCGTGTTACAAGATCTCGCGAGATTAAATCATGACAAGACTTCTAATCGAGGTGAAAAGTTGTCTTATGAGTTGTGATGTTGGCATGTCATTTACTACATAGAACTCATTAAAACAGAGAAAATACCATTCATTACAAGTTTATTTAATAAAAGTCCCTAAATATTTTTTTGGATTTTTGGATTTATTTTTCTTCAGTTTAATAAAATATATTTACCATTCATGTATTTCATTGAGGATTTATTTAAAATAGTGTAACCCAATTTTGAGTCTTGTCTCATTGAGTAAGCGTCTCATCACACCTCTAGTATTCGCTGTTTGTTGTTTTTTATTCAATATTATTCAACGGTAATAGTAATAATGCATTAGTAAGGTTAATGTGGGTAAAGTATGAAAAGGTTTTTTCAAGTATATTGGCACAGAAAACATGTACAGTAATAAAGGTTTAATTATTGAGAATTATTATTAGTTAATATATATGTATATACTGTAGTTAATATGGATGATGTTCAGTTTTGCATACGCTGTAAAAATGCTGGGTTCCACACAATTGATTTGTATTGGTACAACATTAAGGAATTAAGTTAACTTTTTTACTCAGTTTTTAATATTTAAGTGGATTGAATATAAAACATTAAGAATTGTGTAGTTTAAGCTCATTTTAAATAAGCAGCAAACGTCATTTTTGAGTGTATAATAATATGTTTTAACATTTTCAAACTGTATAAAGCTAGTGTTAATGATTTTCTTTTTATTCAGCAGGATTTAATAATAACTGAATTAACACAGGTTATTGAATTGATTGTAAAACTTATTGGAACTTATTACTTATTTATTGAAATGGATGCAGTAGTCAAAGTTGGTGGATCAAATCCTCAAAGGACAATCCTTAAATCAATCAAAAGTTGTACTAAAACCAAAATATGAATTTAACAATACCAGTATTTTTATTTACTATTTTTATATTATTTATTTATTGCATCATCAAATTATTTATTAATTCAAAAGTTTCAATCAACTTAAAATATTGGCTATGTATTTAAACCTCAAAACATATGAAATACTTTTGTTTACTTTTATTTTTTGCATTCCTGGTTCATTTATAACCTGAGAATTGTTGTTTTATAAAGCAGCCATAACCGAATGCGTCCACAATTAAAACCTTATTGTGTCTGAACTTTTAATGAGCAAATGTGAAAAGGTTTTTAGTGTTGCCATGTTTTGTATTTTTATAAAATCAATTATATTACAGAAAAATAATTAACAAAATATTTTAAAAATATAAAAGATAATAAAATGCACTACTTAAATATATGTAATGTGGAATCACTGAAATGTATTTAAAGACGTATAAAGACATTAATTTCAGACGTATAACTCATGACCGCTAAAAACAATCTAAAATGATGAACCTTATTTATTTCTAACAAAAAAGTCTATATTTCTCTAAACATTTTATGACAAAAATGAACACAGTTTACTTGCATTAACATTCACATTCAGATGAAAACAACGATTTCTTCTCATACTGCAATAGTGTGTCCATATGTGTATGCATTCATGTTTGCTAACAAATATTAGTCCACAAATGTGTGAGATATGCAAAAAAGCACAAGAGTATCATTTTAAATTGTCCTGAAGTAACAAATATTTTTTTTTAAATGGAAAGCATAAGAAATTACAAGCATAAAATAGGAAATAGTAAAAATATTACCAAACATTATACCAAAATGCTATTTAAAAGAATAGTTAAAAATTTTGTTCTGTTTTACTCTGAAAAGTTCTGTTTTACTCTGTTTACTCTCCCTTCACTTGTTCCAAACGTGTTTAAATTGGAAAAAACAGTCTCTGGCTTTTATAGTGTTTGTTGTTCCTGCTATGGATGTTAGTAGCTGCTTTTCCCCCTAAACATTCTTTAACATTTATTTTTGTGTTCAACACAAGAAAAAATGATAAAAGTTTAGAACCACTTAAGTGTGAGTAAATTGTGTGTACATTTTCATTTTTGGGTAAACTATCCCTTTAAGAGTACATAATACTGTAATAATTCTTCTTCAATGCCTCCTCCTCCATCTTACCCAGACATGCTCAATAATGTTCATGTCTGGTGTCTGGGCTGGCCAATCTTGGAGCATCTTGACCTTCTTTGCTTCCAGGAACTTTGATTTGTGAGTGCTATCCTGCTGAAGAATTCTCATGCCTTTTTTAATTTATGCATTTGGCATTTTTTCCTCGTTGTTTTAAAAGGCAAACAAATGCTTGAATGAGGACACCTGTTAGTGGCTTTCATTTTCTGTTATTTTATTATACCTTCTGGCTTCTGCTCTTGATTCTGATGTTGTACTAAAATGCACACGGCTTTAATACACATTTATTGATAGCCTATGAAGCGTATGCTGAAGTCAGCTTTACTGGTCGGCTCCAGCAGCACAGTTTCTCCATGCAGTGTGTGTGTGGGTCTCGTCTCCGTCTCTCGCTCCAGACGCCATTCTGGCTCCATCAGCTCCCCCTCCTCCAGAGCCTCAGCGACTCGCTTTATTGCAGCTTAAGGCTCTCTGCTGTCAATCAACATTTTCATATAGGGGAATGCAGGGCCTGTAGCTATATTGTGCAACTTTTTTTGATAATACAATATGGTTTAGCATGATTATTGAATCACAGCTGTTGCAATTATATGCAATATGCAGTGTTTGCAGCGTCTCAGAGTTTGAACCCCAGCTCTGCAACTGTTGTCTTTTTACTTTACTTGTCTTATTTAATTTAATTTAATTTAATTTAATTTAATTTAATTTAATTTTATTTAATTTTATTTAATTTTATTTAATTTTATTTAATTTTATTTTATTTTATTTTATTTTATTTTATTTTATTTTATTTTATTTTATTTTATTTTATTTTATTTTATTTTATTTTATTTTATTTTATTTTATTTTATTTTTTGAGGATGATTAAAAACTTGTCAAATAAAAGTTGTAACTTTCGTTTTTTTTTTCCCAAAACAAAGAAAACCACAATCAAATAATATTGTTTTTATTTATTTTTTTTTTACAAAATGAAAAAAAAATATTTTATTTTTATATAAAGTAAAATTGCAACAACAAAAAAACATTTTAAAGTTAAATAATAATATAGTGATATGTATTTGTCACACAAGGGTGCTGGACAACGATGTTGAGAATCCACGAGCAGTATATATTAAGAACAGTAGTCAAGCAGGCAATGGTCAAACACAGGACCAAACAGTATCATTCAGAGCAGTCCAAAAGAGTAGGGATGGCTGGCGTGAAACTAACGTTTCGACACAGAGTCGAGATCCTGAAGTGTTTCGAAACACTGTACCAAAGCGTGATCCGAAACACCCAGGTCACGTGACTAAAGCGATTCAAAGCATTGATCATTTGAGAAGCTTTTCAAGACCTGGCGAATTTCTATATTTGTTTATATATATATATATATATATATATATATATATATATATATATATATATATATATATATATATTAGTCATATTTCTTACATTTTCTACATATTTATAATAATTGTTACAAATTAAATTATTTAAAGTCCATAGCTCAACCTCACAAACTCCAGCCATTGATCAGCAGCTCTGCTTAACGCTGTGCATCTGATAAAGCACCTTTTCTTTTTTCTTTTTTTTTTTTTGCAAACTGAATCATTTGTGATCAATACGTCGACTGACTCACTGCTCTAAAACAATCAATCACAGTGAAGCAGAAAGGAAATCAACAGTGCCAGACAACACTTTCTGTTTATGCCTTTTTACAGTCAGTGTAAACACAGTGCGCGGCTGAACAGCAAACAGTGGCGTTGTGATTTGCCAAGTACAGTGACATTGATCATCTGAGAGGCAACTGTGAACTTCATGAATCATGCAAGTGTGAATGAGCTGCAGGACGTCCATCTCTCTGTCCGGGACTCATCCGCGCTCTGCTATATTTAGAGTTCCTGACAGGGATGAGCTGCTGGAAACGTTATCCCGACACAACGGCCCATCCAGCCTTCACACACTGCAGATCAAGTGACACACAGAGCAAAATGCATTGTTCACATGTTGTCTATAGGGAGAAGAAAAAAAACACTGCATTGTTTGTTCTGTGTGCTCGGCTGAGAGCTGACATTTCTGAGGTTTAGATTAGATTTCCAGAAGTACAAATAGTTTATGAAATATGCAGTTCTTTGTAAAGTGCAATCCGTCCGTTTGTCTCTTTGCATCTGTTTATCCATCATCTATCTTGTTTTTCTTTTTCTTTTGAATTACATAGACTTGATAGATTATAATATTTGCCTATTTTTTCAAATAGGCCATTTATAGTGTAATAAAGTCGGAGACAATGGTACATATTTTTCTAGTTAGTTTGCAAGATACTTGTATTCAAATTGAAAGGTTTAACTAAGTTATTAAATTAGGTTAATGATTAGGTTAAGTTATTAAGTTAGGTTAATTTAGCAGTCATTGGATATTACAGTAGTTTGTTCTGTAATATCTAGGTACTTTTTTGGGGAGTAACTCAATATTGTAATTCATTACATTATAAAGTAATTTTCCCCAACACTGCTAATAACATTGACCATAAAACTCAGGAAAAACTTTGTTAATTTGACAATCATTGGATATTACAGTAGTATGTTCTGTAGCCAGTCAAGGGGGCTAATAACCAGTTGGCGGTAATGCATTACAAGTAACTTGAGTTACATAATAATTTACTTTTCTAAGTAACAAGGTAAGAGAAGGTTATACAGTATGTTGTTAATTGCAGAGCTCCTCTATAATAAAAAAAGAAAAGAAAAAGCCCCCCTGCAAGTTATGAAACAGATCCAGTCTCAGCCAGGTCAGAAAAAGTAACGCAAAAGTATAGCCGAAAAGTAACGTAATGTAATACTTACCATAAAAAGCAACTAGTTATATTTTTGGGGAGTAACTCAATAATAAAATGCATTACTTTCTAAAGTAACTTTCCCCAGCACTACTAATAACATTGACCATAAAATTCAGAAAAAACTCTGATTAATTTGTCAGTCATTGGATATTACAGTAGTTTGTTCTGTAGCCGGTCGAAACAGGAATACATTCTTAAAGGGACTAATAACCAGTTGGGGTAATGCATTACAAGTTACACGAGTTATGTAATTATATTACTTTTCTTATTAACAAGCAAAGTAACGCATTACTTTTCAAAATTAGGTAATAACATTTGAGTTACTTTTTAAAAAATGTAACACAAGTTTAACTGGCATTGTAACCACTTGGTTGACCTTTTGTCCATAGGTTCAGTTCAATTAAGTTCAATTCCATTCAAGTTTATTTGAACAGTGCTTTCCCCAATAATTTTCATTTCAAATCAATTTTACAAAAGGTTAAGTTGACTCTAGGCTATATATACGTAGTTAACCTGCAGTTGTACAAAATAAGGTTTGTATTTAAAAAGAAAAGGTTGTTTATGTGTGTATACTGTATATATAAGTGATCTGATCATTACAGTAAATAAGAACAGTTTGTGTATTGTTTAAGACTGTCCTCAAAGTCCTCACAGGTTTGGCATCTATTCAAGGTTAGGTATTCATTAAAACAAAACAAAAAATTATATTGCTTAGAGTGGTTTAATGAACACAATTTAACCAAAGATATATATATATATATATATATATATATATATATATATATATATATATATATATATATATATATATATATATATATATATATATATATATATATATATTTAAATCGTAGTGGAAATAAAAGGGTTAAAAAATAAAATGCTGAATTAAAATGAACGTAGTCATGTTAAGTCCTGCACACAATGAGAAAATGCGGAAACAAAGAAGATAGCAGAGCCTTACATTTCTGCGATTAAAATATGCTGATTATTTTGAACACATGGAAGAAAAGGAAAAGAAGATTATCTGAATGGACACGGATTTTACTTTTTAATTTAACAAAAAGTACAAAACACATTGCTTTAAACTGTCATTAATCTGTATATACGCCATGTATAGCTCTGGGGTCAGGAAGTTCTCTGAGGATAACATTCATTTTTTATGTGTTTTTTAAATGTAAATGAAAGTTATAAAGTGTGTTGTTAATTGTAGAGCCAGCCTGATCTTATGAGGAAACATAACTATTTTATGTTTTGTCAGTTTAGTGGCTAATACGAATGAGTTCAGTCATATGAAAATGTACGATTTTAAAAAGGAGGCATGGCACCCAACCCCGTCTCTAAACCCAACTGTCATTGAGGGATAAGCAAATCGTACTAAATTGTACAAATAAGATCGTATCAATTCATACAAATTAGCCACTAAATCAAAAAGTTATGAATTGCTAATAACATTGACCATAAAATTCAGGAAAAACTTTGTTCTAGCTAAAATAAATAGCAAATAACAAAAATTGTAGGAAATACTGAGAAAGTTTCACTGGTCTGCAAAACATCACTTGAAATACTGAAATAAAATTCACAGGAGGGATAATAATTTTGCCTTTAACTGCATTTGTTGCTCTATTATAAAAATACTTTACATATATATATTTTTTTCATGCAGTATTGTATATCTAGACTTTATTAACTTTTTATTTAGTGTATTTATATAGAATATCAAGATCAAATAAATAAAGAAAATGCTACTTTGACAACAAACTGAAATAAACGTTTTTGCCTAAATGAAATTTAACTTTTTAATTTGATTCATTTTAAAATTTTATTAACATTAATTCTATTTCAAGTATAGCAAAAATATTTGTAAAGAATATATTTAGTTTACTATAGTAATTCCTACCATTGCCTAAACAAGTGATCTCTGTAGGACAGTTAAATTGGTGGGAGATTAAGCTGAGCTTAAAAACTCTGACGTGACGTGCAATTATAAGAGCAAACAAGAAGTGATAGCTATATTTAATACACACAGACCCACACACATACACACACGCAAACACACACACACAATTGCGGTCTTGTTTAGTCACACATGAATGGCAACAATGCGAGTGGTTTGCCACAGTTACCAGAGTTCACCCCTGCAGCGAGTGGATTAACCCACCTCTGTCTTTAATTAGAGACTCTCTCATATGAGAAGAAAAAACCCAAAACCACACACTTACCCTCAACTCTTTAACAGCATATTTCTGTACGCTGATTTTAGCTAACCACACCGGAAAAAATGAGTGGTTGGAGTTTAATTTGTAAATTAAATCAAATTAACCTTACAAGTCCATTTAAATTAAGCTTTAGAAACAGTCCATGTAAAATGTAATAATGTTTCAAAATTGTATAGATTTTATTGTATATTTGATCCAAACTCTGTCTTAAGCAGAAAAAAACTTTTGAGCCACAAAGCATTAAACTGACTTAAAACATGTTTTTTTTTTTTTACTTCTAAATTAGGTTAAAACTTAACTAACCTTTTTATTTTAATCATTTAATTTTTTTTTTGTAGTATATTGCATGGAATAATTTGGTAGGCACCAGTCTAAAACAAGACTGAGCATGTATATGTTGTTTTTGGAATGGCATTAAAATCTAAATTCATCATAAGTGACCTTTGTGCTGCTCTGAATGCCATGCCTGGACTACACAGAAAGTTCATGTTTCTCCATGGGCCTGTCACATGTTTCCAGCCAGATTAGCAGCCTTGCTTGGACGTGACTGGGCGTCTGTGGGAAAGTAAGGCGTAAAAATTGGAGCCCAGTTGCTTCTGGTGTTTTGGTCTGAAATTAATTCCACCCCTTCAACTGCAGAGGCTTCAATAGACTCAAAAAATGCCTGGTGGTAAATATCAGTGTTGGGTTGATTTTGTTCAATTAAATTTAAATCACTCCTTTTAACCCAACGGTTGAGTTTGCCCATTATTTAACCCAACATTGGATTAAAAAACTAGCAATTTTTAGAGTTTAGTTGTGTTTTCATCAACATATTTTATACACGTTTTAGGATGTTGCATGCACATTTGCATTAAATTGAGGCACAATTTTTTTAATGAGATAAAAACATATACAAAGAAATTATTCAATTCCATCATTCACAAAAAACAAATGAATGACTTTGCCTAAAGAGATTGTCCAATTGACCGTCTCATTTGTTTTTTGGTCTGGACCAGAAGCAAAAAAATACACATTTGTTCCCAGCTTGTTTAGGGTTCACACTGACGATTTTTATACTAAAGCTAAAGTCTAAACACAAATGAAGCTCTGTTGATGAGTTTAATAAGCCTGAATTGAACAGTAATGAGCAACCTTGTGTTAATGATGTTAAAAAGCAGGTATGTTTGAGCATTCTTCATTGTTTATGGTAGCATCTTGTGATAATATGTCATGTTTTTGGTTTGACTGGATGTTTTTTGTCTGTGTGGTTTTCATGGTTAAATCAAACCCCACCAGAGTTTGTTTAGAGGCAGACAGAAATGTTAGTTGCGCATCATGGTTCAGATGAACCATGAACCACACTAACAGAGCAATCACACCAGAGTATGTTTCAGTCAGACCAAACCTGTCAAGTGAGAACACAGCCTTTGTCATTCTGAAAAGCCTGAGCTAAAGTCTGTCATCAGCATGGTTTTGTTAAATGACCAGATGATTCAGTTTTTGTAATGATGTGGAACTTAAAACACTGCCATTATTCTATTAATAATAGATCTATTAATGTGTTTTATTCTGTGTATTACTGATGACATTCACAAGTAAAGAAAAAAAAAAACATTTGCTATTCTGACCAATTGTCATTATCTGGAAAATAAATGCTCTAAATGACACTTTTTTTTTTCTAATTTGGAAGAAATACTATCTGAAATTTGTAGAAAAATATTACTTAAAGGTGCCATAGAATGAAATGTATATATACACACCTATGCATATCTGAATAAAAAGAGTTCAGTACATGGAAGAGACCTATGGTCATGTGAGGTTGCTGAACAACGGAGTTGCGGATCCTAATGCAGGATTTATTAAGAGATGTCAGAGAGGCGATGCTCAGCGGGTACAAACAGTTGCATACAGACAAATAACAGGCGATTGGTCGATTCAGGCAGCAAACAACATAAACAACAAAACAAAGCAAGGGTCAAAACACGACTAGAACAAGGCAAAAGAGAATGCATTGTAATGTTAACTTTACAGGTAAAAAAGACTCAGCAAAGATGTGTGTGTGGGCTGTATTTAAAGTTTACGCAATCAGTCCGTAACAATCCTGTGGCTGTGTGAGTGTGTAATCAGGAAGATCAATGAGGAACCGGTGTGTGTGCGGTGTATGCTGAAAGTTGTAGTTCGTATATGTGGCGGATTTGTAGTTCTCCAGCTACCTACAGTAGTTAGATCGCTGGTGACTGTAACGTCTATTGTGAGCCTCAGTGTAAAATCTAGGCCAAGATTTTTTTACAAATTTAAGTGAACATAAAAAAATTAAGTTGTCCCAAAAAGCTTACAAATTGTGTTGATTCAACCCATATTAAATAAGTAGTTTGAACAAGCAACAAAATATTTTTTTGAGTGAGCACTTAGGTGTTGAGGATCTCATCACAGCTCGACGTCAGAATACAAAGTTCAGGAGAGATGGATTATATATTTATTCAGTGCCTCCGAAGAGACGTAATGTCTGTTTAAGGCCCTGTTTACACTAATACATTTTAGGTTTAAAACGCATAAGTTTTGCTACTGTTACACCGTCTGTCCACACTTCACCGTAGCTTTCGAGCGGCGAAAACGAAGCTTTTTGCAAATGCTGAAGAGGCCTATAACATAACAGCCTCCTTTCATTCTCATTGAAAATACGAAACATACCCTCTCTTTTGCTGAATATCAGTTTTAATAATCAATAATGGCCATTATAAAGGTATAACGTACAATAAGTTTATACATTATAGGAAATAAAGGCAAGCAATCAGTTAAATGTGCAGAATCAGTGTACGTGGTTACATTAATTAATATATTAAATTATCTTTGCGCTCATTTCATTCTAAAACGCCATTATAAAACTAAAACGTACTAGTGTAAACCGGGCCAAAATGTATATTTTGTTAGTTCAGCATGTGTATTGTGCAATCTGGCATCTATGTTTGTAATGTGGCAACAAACACACGTTAAACTACAGAATGTTAGTGTTTTATGTACATTTATGCATCACGTCATATCACTCAGCTCATGTTGTGATTTTAATGGAGTAAAAGGATGGCAATACACTTCTGTTTATGCAGAGGTTGATATTACCTCTGTTTTTCATATGTGTTAAAACTACAAAATACAACTCTAAATGCATCTCTATCAGCACCTTTTGTCGAGTATGATTATAATTTGACCTATTTTTCATCCACAACACACTTAGGAGCAAACTTTCATTACATTTCATTCACTCACTCCTTCATGCTGAAATAAATGAAAAGATGGAAACGATTGTCATTTAACAACAACTCTAATCAATTTGTTAAAATATTTTAATAACTGTAGTATTAATATTTTGCACTTGTGTATCTCACTTGTATGTGTGTTTGTGTGAGCATCAGGCACTGACATGAGCTATGTAGTGTCAGAGCAGAACTAATTCATATTAATTAATAATAATTAATATTCACGGCCATTTCAAATATGATAAAAACCAAGCTTTTCATTCTAGGGGTAACTCCGGTGGTTAAAAATGAGCATTTTAAACCATTTCTGGAAAATGTTTGGACTTAAAGCACATACCTGCAATAAAAATGTCAGAGAACAATTTCACTTATTGAATCAATGCGCTCTATGGCAGCTTTATCATTTTACTCAAAACCATACCAGATAAAATATAGTTTTTCAACATGTTATTGCTTTCTCCATGTAGAATATGAAAGCATGATTTTGTGAAAATGGCGACATCATGCATTTATGTATTAAATGTTTAGTCTATAGATATGCATGAGTGGAGATCTAACATGAATAATACAGCGTTTTACAGATCCGTGTGAACAAAAAGGGATTGTTCAGACAACATTGTGAAAACTTTTGGGGAACACACAAGAAAAGCTTGTCTGTTTTTAATCCGTCATTCAAAGTTGCCATAAATTTTTAATTAAAACATAAAAAATGGAAATAAAACTTCAGTTACTTAAGTTATTCAGTTACTTAAGTTATTTATTAATACCATAATTTCATACCATGAGACAAACGGAAACTTAAAAGTTTTTTTTTTCATAGTAGAACAATAAAGAAAAGCAAGGGTAAACAAAATCCCATTCAGCTTCTTTCTCTCCGCCTTGCTTTCTGTCTTCCTCCATTGATTCAGACTCCAACTGTGTGCAAGCAGAGAGCCTAAATAGCTAAGAAATGTCTTTTCTCCACAGCCAAAGTGCTGGATTTAACCCCTCTGCGTTGATCCCCCAGGCTGCTGCTTAATTCTCCAATTTTCAGCTGTTAGAGATAGAATAGGAATAATAAACATCTGAAACAGGCAGTAATAATCCATCTGACCCCTCTCCCCTGCTCTGTATGGACAGCGAGGCCAGGCTAGAGTTTCAGGCCGTCCTAATCTCTGCCAAAGACTCTGCACTCGCCCCGGACGCCTAATGAAACCATATCACCAAACCTGAGCAGCCTGGGATTGATTATCACCACATTCATACACACACACACACACCCACACACCTTTGAACTTTGACAAATGGGAAAATAGAATGTTCACAAATTCAGTTCAGACTTTATGGATTTATTTCTCTCTTTGTGGAGCTTATGTCCAGTGAGTTCTTCAATCGGTATCTAGACACATTTTTTATGATAAAGCTTTGTTGTTGGTTACATATACAGATTTCTTTATGGATCTATGTATTTTCCTGACATTTTTTCCAGTTTATCTTTGGTAAATTTAAGATTTTATATTTGTTTAGCAATAGCACAGGATGAACACATGTGCTCAGGAATGGCCATTCTCTCTGCCTCTAGAATGGCATTGTCTAATTATAGACTCATTTTATTTTAGGTAGTTGCTGGAAAAAAAAGCAAGCCAATATTTCCTCTGCCAGCCTCAGCAGCAGACAGCTGTCACCTAAAACGAGACCTGAAAAATTAGCCCATTCAAATGAATAATGCAGCCAAGGCAGAGGTGAGTTTAAAACAAGCATGTTATTTATTTCAGTTAACAATAATTCTTTAGTTATAGTAATTCATACACTTAAAAAATTGATTACTGATACTTGTTCAAACAGCCTGTTTCAAATGAGCTGAAACAACACAATTCTTGTCATTTCTTTGGCCAATTTATTTGTTCAGTCCACTTAAATTTGTAAACCATTAGGTTAACTTAAGCGTTTTGTGTTGAGAGAACATGAAGAAATTGTGTTGGTACAACTACCTGGTTGGGGGATTTGTAGTTCCCAGCATGCTTTGCATGGGATTGAATTAAGACAGAGGAATGTTGACAATAAAGTAATCTCAGGTGTTTAAAGTTATTAGAAAAACTTGTTAGAGATTACCATCTTGCAGAAGCACCCACACTGTAAAAAAACTCCTGGTTGTCGTAAATTTTTAAACTGAATCAAATTAACTTTATGAGTCCATTGAACTTATATTATGTTAAACTGACTCAAAATTATAAAATTAAGTTAGATCATGATTAACTTAGTTTAATAAGTTACAATGACCTAAAAACATATGCTGTCAGGGCTAAGTGATCATATGATTTTTTACAGTGCATGCGTTGGGTGTTGGCTGCTTAATTAGCAAAAATGCAGTATGTTGCTTTGCTCAGTGAGCAATAACTGTTCTAAAATTAGTTCTGAGATCAGTCTCAATCAACTGTGTGTGGAACTCATGAAATACGCTTAAAAATTACTCCTTTGGTTCGATAACTTCAAATAAAACTAAGAGACTTTGAAATGTACAACACATAATAGACAAACATGATATTATCAGACCTTTGAGTTTGTTAAATTAAAAATACAAATGTATTTAAATTTTTGATTTGATTTGATTTATTTATTTTGAACAGAAAAATTATACATAAAACAATTCTTGAAGCAAAAATACATTTCAACATGGTCGAAAAGGAGCGGGATGAAGCACAAGCTTATTTTTTTCCCCACCCTATTACCACAAACATCATCTGTTCATCTATTCAACTTTTTTCTTCTTTTACTTATCTCTCCTTTTTACATGAGACATATGAGCTTTACATGAGACATACCTGAGTAGTCAAATAATGACTTTTATTTGATGAAATCATTTTGGACCAACTCAATTGTATGTAATTGTGTGAAAAGTTGTTTTTTAAGTTGGTGCTAAACAAGTTTATTGGATGGAAATCCTGCCCTCAATTAAACATTTTGAGTGTATGAGTAATTTTTTTTTGTTTTTTTTTTTCTTCGGGATTCATCATGAATAGAAAAGAAAAGCATTTATTTGTCTTAAAGTTTGCTTTTGATTAATTTAATGCACGTTTACCAACTAAAACTACTCATATCTCTAAGAAAAAAATCATACCCAACCAAATATTTAATGAATTTGAAAATTATGAATTTATAACCCTCTGTATTTAATAAATAAATGTTTTTCCTTATAAATTGTTCTTTGTTATTGCTATATTTTGTAAAATAAATAAATAATAATAAAAATAATTGTATATATTTAGAATATTTGGACCTACTTCACATTGTCTTTTTAACTACTATTTATTAACATTGAAATTAATTATTCAATACAAAGTATTGTGAACACGTTTTAAATTGTAGAACATGCATGTGTGTTATTATAACATCTGTAATTTCTCTGGATCCCTGGCCAATATTTTATCTTAGCAGCAGCAGAAATGTTTTGTTATCCAGCATAAACATGATTGCATGTCCCAAAACATATGCAGTAGTACACCGGATAAAAAATTAAGAGCATTTTTTCCCCTCTATAATAATGAATGATTGTGAAACTCGTGGAAATCCATAGGCCATGAGGTGTGCGCATGCAGCCTAATTTGAGTTAAAAATGAAAAGCTCCAGCATGTCATCTTCATTAAGGGGTGTGCTGGAGCAGTCCTGCTCTTTTGCTCGCTTAATGAGTACCAGCGGGGGACGACTGCAAACCTTGCAGCTTCTCATTCAACCAAATTACTTATTACCCTGATTCATCACCGGCCCGTCATTTGTGCACCTGAACCCCCTGCACTGTACAAGCGGGAGACGGAAAAGCTGCTAAAAACTGGCATGACCCCTAACAATGAGGTCAAATCGAGATTTTCAGTGGTTTAGGTCATTAGAGGCATTTTGTGTTTGTTTTGGTGTCTTGAATTAAAGAAGCTCAGCTGCTCTGTTCTTTAGCGCTTATCCCCCTTTATTTGCACATGTGATGACTGTACTTCAAATTAGGGGTTGCGCATTTGAATTGGGGAACTTCCAATGAAAACAACTGAAACAAATCACTTCAGATAACTAGGTTGCACAACAAATAATTCATATACACAGTGAAACCTGAGTGAGAGGTTTGCTTGGCTTTGTGTTACACTTGGCACTTTAATGTGACTTTAGTATCAAAAATATATATATGTGGTCAAAGCTTGTTTGAGTTGCTCTCATTGACTATGTTTATATGGACACCAGTAATACTATTTTAATACGATTAAGACAATACTCTGATTAAGAGTCTACCATGTATACAGCGATTTTTGATTAATTTAATCAGATTAAGGTCAAAATCGGACTAATCAGAAACCGAATTAAGACATGTGGAGTATGCCGATTTTAGTCACATTATTGAAGTGCAGTAGAGACATGTAAACACCGCAATAAAACTATTACTGTGATGTAGGGGGCATGCATGAAATGTTCCTGAATGAAAGTGAAAGTGCCAAACTGCAGTTAAAGTAATTAAAAATGAAACACTCGAAATTACACGAAACTCCGGAGGAAATGTGGATAGCGCAGTGACACAATGACGTTATTTGGATTATGTGTTTTAACATGTAAAACGAGATCATGAAAGGATCATTCAAAAATCAACTCATGTAAACACCTTTATTATATTAATGTCTTATTCAGATTACGACAAATAATTTGATTACTGATGTCCATGTAAACGTAGTCACTGTTTTGGTCCTCCAGATTATTTTCTCTTTGTAATCCCTACAGGATAGTATTTTTTCATTCTTTGTCATTCAATATTGTTCATTCAAACCAACTGATATCTCTAATGTAGACATCAGAATGTGCTTTTTCATGGTGCTGTCTCTCAGCTTGAGGTTATGGATAAAAAGGTGTCCCTCAAGGTTCTTCATTAGGGCCTCTCGTTTTTCCTTGCATAAAAGAGCTCCTTCAAATTTGTCTGGATTGTCAGATACTATAATACACAAGTGATACTGATCATCTAAATGTTATGTAACATTATTCAGTCTTTATTACAACAAAATTTCAATGCTATTAAAAAGCTAACCCTCTTTTATTCAACCAAAAAACGTAGTTTAGTATGTTTTTCACCAGTGGGTCTGCTTGTAAAAAAAAAAAATCAAGAAAAAATGACTTTGTGTTTCTGTGTCAAATCAGGGTGTGAATTTATTATAGGCAGTATGACGTTTGCTTATTGCAATACTGACTCTAATGGCAAACCCTGATCTAACAAGAAGAAATCATTGGTGAACAAATTCATTGTTTTTTTTTTTTTTACATACAAAAGTGTTCTTGGAGATTTGTATGATTACATTTATTTATATTTTGACAAATTTGGTTGGACTTGGTTTGTAACCCATTCCAGGACCATTGCTGTCTATGGAGGGTCAAAGAGCTCTCAGATTTCATCTAAAATATCTTAAATTGTGTTTCAAAGATGAACAAATAAAGAGTTCAGATGCAAAAACCTCTCAGTGTCATCTTAAATGTCCATCGAAAATGAACATAGCCTCCTTTGTTTTTGTTAAGTTTTACTTCAAATTTTACTTTAAAGACCAAGAGAAGGACTTATTCTTTGCCATAAATGTGATATTACTGAATCTACACACAGGATCCTGATAAAAATGCTCATTTTAGAGGAAATGATTTCAGATTATAGGAACGACATGAGGCTGAGTAATTAATAACAGTATTTACATTATTGGGTGAACTAACCCTTTCATTTGAATATTTAATATACAATTGATGATCTCTGAGAATAATAACGCACCTCATTGTATCCAGTTAAAATATTTAAATTGATTGTTTACAGTTTAATGGATGTTTCTCCCATAATTCATGTAAAGCTTTATATGGTATTGGAAAAAAGTGGATATTCTGATATGCTCACAATATCATGCCTGGGCTCAGTGGACGTGTGGTGTTTGAGGTTGTACCGGGTGGTGACTTTATGAGTGACACCTGTCAAACTCACTCTTCCCCGCTCTGTTCCTCTCTTTCTAGCTCTGAAGTAAGACTGCTTTGTGGTCATTAGTGCTGCTCTCAGCAGGCTTGCAGTAGCCAGACTGCTTGCCTCAGCATTAATGGTTAATTTTTCTCCTCTTTTAGTATAGGCGATAGAGTGATGGACCTCCATCCTTACAAGGCCCTGCCAATCTGCTCCTATATACAGCCACTATCATCTCCCAATTATAGTCAGCCTGGGAAGAAAAACTGCAGCTTTAACAGAGACTGGTGCCCAGTTAAACGGCGTTTCCGCGTGGCATTGTGAATGCTCGTATTTAGCATTTCCTCTATTTGCACTTTTAAGCTACAAAGAGTTGAAATAAAAGGATGAAAATGGCCAGCTACCGTTTCACCCCGCGCTTTGTGCTGAGCTACAGTGATTTCCACTGGAGCACCACTAAGAATAGTACCGGTTAAGGCTTTTTGTGAGGAAGTTTCTTTTGAACGGGGGTGGTGCTGAATGGCAGCATTGGGGATAAAAGACCTTTGTTGGACAAAGGATAGTTTTATAGATGCTGATGGAGCAAGTTGCTGTGTAGAGTTGACTTGGTTACTGGTTGCACGGTGGGCTCTTTTCTTGGGGGAGGAAAGGAGTGTGTGGCTTATTTATTTATTTATTTATTTATTTATTTATTTATTTATTTATTTATTTATTTATTTATTTATTTATTTATAAAGACCATCACTCTTGCGACAATTTTCAGTGATCCCAACTATGCTGATTTAGGGCCCTATCATACACCCAGCGCAATAAGGCGCAAGATGTGTTTATGGCGCATCTTCACATTTTTCTCCTTGTTATTTAAATAGCAAATCCATTTGCACCACTTTGTGGACTCATGTGTGTTTTGGGCTACAAAGGAGGTGTGTTAAGGCGCATTGTTGGCGCGTTGCTATTTTGAGGAACTAAAATAGAATGCACCATTGACCAACTAAAAGCAGGTCTAAAGTCTAGTGCAGAGCGCATTAGTTATGCACCTATGTGGGTCCAAACACGTACACATTGCTTAATACACACAGGATGTACAGCAATACACAAATATCTTTACATATGGAAAAAATTAAAGGATTAAAATGTTACAAAAATTATTTTCTACATAATTATAAAAACTACTGCCTCCATGCCTTTTTCACCTCGGGTTGCTTTTGTCAGTTTATTCATGACAATTTGCTTTTGTATAATGTTATTATCATTAGCAGTATTATTTATTATATACATATGTATTTTTGTTTTAATAAACACAAGTTTAAATTTCTCCACCTGTCAGGTTTTGGAGGTTTTATGCATTTTTGACCACACTTTATTGTTATTGTTCGTTGATTCCATTGCTGAAAATTGGAACTGAATTTAGAAATAGTTTTGAAACAAATCTTTGCACTTAACAAACTAAATTAAATATGTAGCCTAATATGTCAGTGGAGTGAGTACAACACTGTTTCCATATCCACAAAAGTAAAGGAGTAAAGTAAAGAGTAAAAGTAAAGTAAAGAAAACAATGAGGCTGAATGGAGGAGGCTAACTCTTTATCCTCGCACTGCAGATGGTTTTCTCGCCAGTGAAGCGTTCAGTTTTACCACTTACAAAAAGCACCATGTAAATAGCAAATGCCCCAAATGCACTCTTTAGGGGAATGGGAGATGAGACTCTGGCTGGTTTAATGTATGTTATGCTTAAAACACATCACTCATTAAGAGAATAAGCACAACCCTGTTAGACCATGCAACGGGATGCAGAGCGTATTTTTCCGTTCTTAAAATAGTGAACGTGGATTCAGACATGCCCTTAATGCTTTTGCGCCATGCGCTTTAGACTTTGCGCCTAGATCATTAAAATAGAGCCCATAGAGTCATATCACATGGGGATGAGTGCAGAATTGCGTTTATACAACACAAATGTGAATAATAATCATGATGAGAAATATGAATGTAAAAAAAATGAAGTAAATGAGAAACAAACTAATGTCATGGAATCATATTGTGTGAGCTACTTTCTTTCACAATTCACTCATTTCTCAAGCAGTCAGTTGAACAGCTAAATAAATGCATATATACCGTTATATGCTATATACTTTTGGATTAAATAATCTGCCAAAAAATGCAAATACACTCAAATGATTGTTCAGAACCTGACATAAAAAACATTAAATATGATATCTGGGTCAAATCACCTTCAAAACATCATAACTGCAATTCTATAACTTGTAATGCAACATCATAACATTTTTGGTCATCAACGTTGCTCCCATGTTTATGCGAAGTTGTCTCAAGATTAAAGAGGAAACAAAAATAATCGTATTTCCCAGCACAAGTCACGATTTACATGACCATTACCATATATGTGACAGCTTTGGGGGCACATGGCTGAACACAGCTCTCTAAAAACAGATTCTCAGCTGTGCAGAAATGCTCCATACACAACCTCACACACACTTTACACTCCATCCAAATTGCTGATGAACTCCAAAAATAAAAGCACTGGACTCTCCGGTCCACCTGTGAAAATGTGGGAGTCCATATAGAATGCAGCTTCCATTACTTCAGGCCCCTCCTATACTAACATGCTAACATGCTAAACGGTCAGTGTGCCAGCTGCCGTCATATCATGTGTTTGCACGTAAACATTCGAACTGACGCTGCATGTGAGCTTTATGGTTAACAGCAACCAGTGACTAATGTTTAAATTATTTTATAAGGAAGTTGTTTCAGCATTTTTTGAAACGTTGACATGGGTAGTGCAGAAAAGCTGAATCGCTGGAGCATGTCAACCTGGACTTTGGTGTCAATAAAGCGCTTCTATAGCGGTCATGACCTTTGCTGATGCAAGTCCAGTTAACAGATACAGAAAGGAGAGTAAGTGATTGCCTAGAACACTTTCAAATTGAGGCCAATTGTCTAGAAATGTCTTTTGAGCTTTAAATGGTTTCATTGCTGGTTTGAGGTTAAATACTTGTCCTCATTTTCATAATGCAATGTTTTATACAGTATATTAGCTAGAATGGTGAAAGTCTATTTAAAAAAGTTTAAGACGGCTAATCAAGGCTCGTCTAGTTATGAATAATGTGTTTACTCAGTCCCTTCACCATTTTGCGATCGCTGAATTCATTACAAAATCAAGCAAATTCTGCAAAATTTTGCGGATCTCGTATTTTTTTCTGGAATGCCTTGGATTTCCCACAAATTCAGGGTCTAGACGCTCTCTATGATGTAGGTGGCAATATATAACTTTACACTGGTCTGTAACTCTGCATTAAACTAGAAGAGCCAGTGTCTGAGTCTAGGAGTAATTGAAATATATGTATATAAAATAAAGACTGGCATCACAGTGGCGCAGTGGGTAGTGCCGTCGCCTCACAGCAAGAAGCCCCGGCTGGGTCAGTTGGCACTTCTGTTTGGAGTTTGCATGTTCTCCCCGTGTCAGTGTGGGTTTCCTCCTGGTGCTCAGGTTTCCCCCACAATCCAAAGGCATGCACTATTGGTGAATTGGGTACGCTAAATTGGCCATAGTGTAATTGTGTGAATGCAAGAGTGTATGGGTGTTTCCCAGTACTGTGTTGTGGTGGTAGAGCGATTGCTACGTAACACATGTTGGATAAGTTGGCGGTTCATTTTGCTGTGGCGACCCATGATTAATAAAGGAACTAAGCCGTAAGAGAATGAATGAATGAATAATAAAGACTTTTGTCCGTGGTATAATATTTTTACAGCAAATCAACACAAAATAAGGCCGCAAATATTGCTGCAAATTTTAAGAAAAGCTGCAGCAAAATCAGTCATTTTAGGCTGCAAAATTCTGAAAAAAGTCTCACAAAATCCTGGAGGGACTGTTTAATGTAGCTTTTGTTCAATTTAATGCATACTATACAATAATTACTTTCTTAAAATGATTAGTTTAGAATTTTCCAAAATCATTATTGTAGAATTAAGTTTTGGATTTCCTGTCTGATTTTTGAAAATAGTTTTTGTGTGTAAAACCAGGGGTTATATGAATGGTGGGAATTTCAATTCAATTAAATGTATTTGCATAGTGCTTTTCACAATAATTATAATTCCAAACAGCTTTACAAAAGGTATAAAAGTTATTACATTACAATCAGAAGGTTTTGAGATATAATTATAATTATAGATATAATTATCCTGCAGTCATACAATAAAGTGTACTTTTCCGAAAGGGGATGTCTGTGTGTATAATACATGTTCAAAAGTGATCTGATCATTGCAATTTTAAGCACCATTTGTGGTCTGTAACTCAGCATTAAACTAGAAGAACCAGAGTCGGGGTCTAGGTCTAATAAAAAAATATACACTAAAGACTTTTTTCTGTGGTATATTTTTTACAGCAAATCAACACAAAATAAGGCCCCAAATTTTAAGAAAAGCAGCAGCAAAATTGTCATTTTAGGCTGCAAAATTCAGAAAAAGTCCTACGAAATCCTGGAGAGACTGTTTACTGTAGCAATAAAGTGTACTTTTCCAAAAAGTGATGTATGTGTGTATAATACAAAAGTGATCTGATCATTGCAATTATTAAACACAATTTTTGTATTGTGTATTGCTTAAGACATTGTGCTGTCCTCGAATTTCCACATATATTAAAGGGCACCTATTTTACCCCCTTTTCAAGATTTAAGATAAGTTTTTTGTCTCTTCAGAATGTGTCTGTAAAGTTTCAGCTCAAAACACCCATCAGATTATTTATTATAGCTTTTAGATTATTGGAATTTGCAGCTTTGAACACAATGCAGCTGTTTTTGTGGCCTGTGCCTTTAATGCTAGTTCTCTCCACCCACCGTTCCCATGTGCCTGTCAAAGTGTGCCTCAATCTCCAGTTGCGTCAGATAAACAGCACAGTGACAGACATGAAGGAAGCAGATCTTACGTATTGTTTGTGAGAAAAACAACAGTAAGAACTTTCCCAATGATTATTATTTGCTGTATTGTTGTGGAGTTGCAATGAGTCACACACAATATCGTTACAAAGTTTGTGCGTGCGCGCGCACACACACACACACACACACACACACACACACACACACACACACGTTTGTTTTTGTCAAAAGTGGGTACATTACATAGGTTTTCATTCAATTTATACTGTCAAAACCATATATTGTATTGCCCTCACCCCACCCTACCCCTAAACCCACCCATCACAGGAGACTGTGTGCAGCTTTACTCTCTGATTAAACTCATCTTGTGGGATTTATAAGCTTTTTGAGAAATGAGGACATCACCAATGTCCTCATATTTCACCTCCTTTTTTTAATACCTGTGTCATACCTATGTCATTATACAGATTTGTGTCCTGATATGTCACAAAAACACGTACACACACACACACACGCACACAGTGGACACACCCAGTATGCATGTTTAACTTACTTTAATTTGCACAACAACTGTGACAGGATACACGTTATGCTGTATGGATATGTGTTATGTTAATGTACAAAATAACCCTGATTGACGTCCACAAACTGGGATTAAAGCATCTTTTTTTATAATTTTTATAATTTTATACTGACACGCGGCTGTGGTGATAAAAATGGTAAAATCGCTTTAATTCATTACAAACATGCACAGTTTTAAAAACATTTTAAACTTAAAACTCATTGTTGATCACATTTGATGATGATTGATGATCACAGCGAGCTGAACAGATCTTTTAACAGTTGCTTTGTGCACTTCCTGTCTTGTTGATATGATGATACGCGTTACTACATAGTCATGTTAAGACGTGACTGTCAATCAATTCGGTGGGCGGGGGGACCACACTCCTACATTACGTTGCGGTGGGCCTCAAAATGGGAGGGATTTGGATCTATCTATTTTAACGTAAAGAAATTTAAAAAAAGAGACTTGTTGTCTTTATATCCCCCCAACATGACTGTGGAAACACTATACCTACACACAGTTCTGTCCAATTGTCATCATAGGTGCCCTTTAAAAGTTTTATAGTTTTTTTTTTTTGTAGTTGTAAAAGAGAACATCTGCATAAAATATACTCTATTAATGAATTGATATTTCACAGAATTTCACATTTTTGTCAAAAAGGCTGCAGTTAGAGAAACTGTAGGAAATTGTCTATAAATGTCAACTAAAACCTGAGGTGATTTTTTTACATGCATCATGTATTAGTAAAATAACTAAATAATAAAGTAGTTACTATACTAAAATAAAAAATGTCTGCAAAAAATGGTGCTAAAAATATAAGTGTTGGATTTAAACAAAGAAAATTAACTTTAGTATTGTTTAACTTAATTTGTTTGTTCAAATTCAGCCAAAATAAATTGTTTACAACCACTTAACAATTTTGTAAATCCAATTAATCATCTTTGAATAATTGTTTTCAGTGTACTTAAATTTAAAAGTTAACTTTTTAAATAAGTTTAATGTCCCTTTAGTAATTGTATAGGGTTTTTGGACTCACTTTGCATTTGAATGAAAGTTATAGTTCTGATCTGAGGCATATGTGACACATTTTGGTAATACAATGTTTACAATATATCTAATGCCAAGAGAGTCCGAAGTAATTTGACCATTTTGGTCCAAAATAAACATCTTTATGGTAATTCCCTTTGGGACATGACTAGCTCAGCTTTTGCCTTTCCCTCCACCACTCTATGTGTGTGTGTGTGTGTGTGTGTGTGTGTGTGTGTTTCTCTCTCAGAAAAAGAACACAAGCTGCACTCCGAGCATGATTGGTCAGCTGCCCCCACCCACAGTCCTCCTCTCATTCTCTCTCTCTCTCTCTCTCTCTCTCTCTCTCTCTCTCTCTCTCTCTCTCTCTCTCTCTCTGCTTAAATAGTTTTAACAAAAAATAAAGCGGGGGGATGGGAAAGCTGGGGGAGGGTGATTGTGTGTTTGTGTGTGTGTGTGTGGGTGCTCTGTTGTCACTGGTTGGGAGGGAAAGAGAGAGAGGGAGAGAGAGAGGAGAGTTGAATCGTGTCCCATATGTGGAAAAAAAGCATAGTAGTGCACACACGAGCCTGTCTGCTCCGGGGATTATCTATCTGCTTTTGAATCTGATGTGGAAATGCAGGCATGAGTAGGTGAGTCTGCGCTGATATTAAACCAGACACTTTCCTCCTGCTGTCACCGAGCTTCTTGGGTGAAGCTGTAAATGATTAAAGTCTTGACTCTGCACAGGACTGTCCTCTACTTCATAGTCATTCTGTACTATTTACCTTGTTCTTCACTGTGTTTGATTGCACCTTTATTGCTTTACTGTGAAAGAGACTCTGCATTCTGCATGCAGGTGTTTGTAAGCATGCGGCTCTTGATGTCTGCTTGAGTTGGGTTTGTAGATGTGTCAGACTTCATGCTCAGAGTTAAGAGGCTCTTGGTTTAGGGTGGTCTTTCGGTCAGTGAGCAAATGTGAAGGGATTCATAGTGTGAATATTTCAGATGTGTCATTGTGGAATTCATTTTTGGGGATTAGTTAGTAGTATATTTGACAATATTAGTTTAATACATTTGATCATAAAACCAGTGATTACAAGAACCGTGAGAGTCATAAATGAAATGTAATGTATTTATAACTTTTGATGTTGTTTTTGTTGGTGTTATTGTTACTAAACTAGTAGTTAAAGAGAATATTAGCAATAAAAAATACTGTATTGAAACTTTCACATAATTTCATGTTTCTGATGCAAACCATCAGTTAATATAAAACTATTAACTAAAGATTTAGACATTGTGTTTCATCGCAAAGCTAATGAATATAAGAGAATGTTTAAACACATGCTGTTTTACACAATATCTGCCTTTAATCACAAAAACAGCAGATACAAGAAAATAAATCTTTATACGATAAAGTATATGAAGGCATAATAAAGTGTATTAAAATTGTTTGTAGCAAAATTGACTGTTAATTGGCTGTTATAAAACTAATAACTATTAGCTGTACTAAAACTAACTAAACTAATATTTCATACAATTTCTGCATTTTAATATAGAATCTGGGATACAGATTAACATGTAAATAAAACTAATCTCTAAAAAGGTTCAGAAGTAAACTAGCTGGTGATTAAAAATGATGTGTTTAAAATGATTTATGTTCTAATTAAGTGTAAAATCTCGTAATGAATGGTGTGTCGGACGGTTAACATTTCATTTCCTGAAAGCAGGGCTGGACGCCACACTGTTTGACTCGCATTATTATGTAATATTTTTCATTCATGTGTGAGCTTTTCCACACGCTCACTCGAGAAGGAATGACGCTGTCCTTTGAGGACACACCAAACAAATTGCTCATGCTGGATTTCCATATAGAATTCAAAATCGAGTTCATATTGGATTTGTTTTAGTTATGGTGTGATCCTGTGCATTTCTACACATTGTTTTTTTATTTATTATTATTTTAAAGCATTATTTGTCTATGTCCATAATTTTATTTTATTGTCAGTTTATTATGTTTGGATATATATTCTTTTTGTGAAGCACAATATAGCTGTTTTAATATTTTTCCCTTTTAACATCTGTCATAGGAAAAAAAGAGAGTTAATTGAACCAGGAGAGTGTGTGGTGAGGGATGAAATGAGCTTAATTTTCTGAAAGCGTGCTCTCTGCGGCTGTTATGAGTCGAGGGGAACGGCTATGGTATGCATGGTGCTTTTTGTCAGGGAGATTTAGAAAGCCCTCTTTAGAAGCTGGACACAACCATACAATCAGCTTAATGCCAGTGTGCAGGCTCTTAATGAATACCCCTGTGTGTGTTCAGCCCACAGTGAGAGTGCCTGTGTCCGTCACTGTTTCACTCCTCTCCAAAATTGAGGGTCTTGATTATAGGTTGCACATACTTAAACTCACATTCATGCATCATGAACTGGTTCGTTTACATTTAAATAATGCATTGCAGTGTATGTGTGTACATTCAGCCCTATTGAATGCTCCTCCTCTTTTTTTTCTTCTTCCAGAAACACGTTTTTTAGAGTCCTAGTGCGAGTCCAGGCCAGCGATGGACTACAGCCGTACAGACGCTAACCTGGGTTTCCCCGCAGAACTGTTACCATAATCGAGACCAGGTCCGCAGAATGCTGAGTCCCATTGTTCCCTATAGTAAGTGCTACATTTCTGATGTTTACACACAACAAATGCAATGAATAACTCATCAGATTTGGAATAAAAGGGTTAAAGGGTTAATTCAAATGAGAAGTGAAATTTCTGTCATCATTTACTCAACCTTCACTTGCCACAAACCTGTTTGTTTTGTTTTTCTGTTGAACACAAAAGAAGTTATTTTGAAGAATGTTAGGAACTGGTAACCATTAACTTCCACACTATTTGTTTTTCCTACTATGGAAGTCAATGGTTCCTAACATTCTTCAAAATATCTTCTTTTGTGTTCAACAGAAAAAAAGATTGTCGTAATGGTTTAGAATCACTTGAGGGTGAGTAAATAGTGAGTAAATTTTCATTTTAGGTGAACTGTCCCTTTAAGACCTGTTCACACCAAGGATGAAAACTATATAGTTTTAAAATGATTCCAAAACTGTAACAATAATGGCAGAGCTGTATAATTGGGATACCCTTCAGATTAAATTAGAGCCACTTAATGAGCTTTAAAATGAAAGACAGCAAAACTGCAGTGCGCTTTTAAAAAATAAACGTGTGTCGATTATAACATACTGTACACTTGAAATCAGATTTATTAAACCCCTTTAAATTTGTTGGAGAAAGTTTTATTTGTTTTATTTCAGTTAGAATAAAAGCAGTTTTTCATTTTATAAAAAACATTTTAAGGTCAATATTATTAGCCCCTTTAAGCTATATATATTTTTTGATAGTCTACAGAACAAACCATCATTATACAATAACTTGCCTAATTACCCTAACCTGCCTAGTTAACCTAATTAACCTAGTTAAGCCTTTAAATGTCACTTTAAGCTGTATAGAAGTGTCTTGAAAAATATCTAGTCAAATATTATTTACTGTCATCATGGCAAAGATAAAATAAATCAGTTATTAGAAATGAGTTATTAACACTATTATGTTTAAAAATGTGTTGAAAAAAACTTCTCTCCGTTAAACAGAAATTAGGGGAAAATAAACAGTGGGGCGAATAAATCTGATTTCAACTGTATGTATGGTTTTAGTTATTGATTATAGTTATTTTGGTGTGAGCAAACGGTTATGTTTTTTTTGCTGATTTTGTGCAACTTCAAGTATTAGTATTAGACTGTTGGGTTAGTTTTAAGGTTGATAAAATAAGTTAACACTTGCAAAGTCACTACACTCCAAAAACTGCTGGATGTTAAAACTACTTAAAAGGAGCTAAATAAACACATTTCTTGTAGGGTTTTTGGGGACAACGTAGCTGTTTTATGTTTAATTTACTTAAATTTGCAAAAACAATTAAGTAAATTAATCAATTTGTGTTGGAACAACATGAAGGAAATGTGTGGAGCCCTGCATTTTACAGTGTAGAATGACTGACCATCAAAATAAAGTGCTTGCAGATTTTAAGCAGGCAGTCTAAAATGACTGCTAATGACTGCTAGCTGACATAGTAACTCAAAGTCAACGGAATGTCTAGAGCCTCAAAATAAATTGAAAAATGTCCCTACGGCTGCTTTGTTGGTAAACCAGTTTGAACAATAGCACATTTTAAAAAACCCAGAATATCTCAGATGTTTATCTCAGTCCTTGTCATAATGTTTTGGGGCTGAAACTACCCAAAGTGTATGTGATGGACAGGTGTGGGGGGTGAGATGATGACTCTAGCAGCAGAAACCCTGTGGTTCTGCCAGTCTCCTCTTCCCTCCATGATTACCCACCAGTGTCCAACATATACCACTACCAGCACAGTTACTTCCTCTGTCTCTCTGCTTTTCTGACTCTCTTCTTCTCTCCCTGCCTTTCTCCAGCTCTCTTCCCCCTCCTCACTGTTCTGGACTGACCTAATAACTGACGTGTCCAGTTTTAGCCCCCATTCCTAACCCCCCTGCCAGGCTTCATTCGAGCTCGGCGCTGGCTCTCTCCAAAACAGCATTGTTTGTAGGCCAGCATGGGGTTTCTTCCCCCAGTTCTGCCTGAAGAAATGCTTTTTTCTCCACTATTTAGCTCTTCTTCTCTGAGCTTTATAGGCATGACAGTTACATGAAAAGAGGGAGGGAAATGAAACTAAAGGACCAAGGCTCCTCAATTTGAGATGTAATCATGTATTAATGAGTGGCCGGCATGAATACCTTTCAGCTGGCTTGCTAGGTTGTTGCATCAACCGATTACCATTCATGTCTAATATGGTGTTATAGTTCCATTTAGCGAGTCATTTAGAGGACCTTTGTCATATTTGTCAAAAGAATTACTTTGTGTTTTTGTTTTGATAAATTTATTTTGTCATGCAAGTAGGTATAAGGAAATTCTCTACATATGTTTGAGAAGACAGTGAGCACCTTCACTGTGAAAAAACAGACTTTTAATGTCATTTTTATTTTTATTTTAAATACAGTTTAATTTACCTGGACACGTCATCACATGTCATTTTGATCTATTGCTTCATAAGAGATCGATGATGGCGAGTGCTGTAGTTATTGCAGTTGCGTTATTATTTTGGTATTTATCTTCAAGAAATCGTTGAAGGCATCGAAATCATGTTATCATAAGGATATAATCTGGCAATAACATCACAACTGTACTGTGTATTTATACCATGGCCATATTCATCTATGTAAACATACGAAAACAACGTTAACATTATAGCAGGCACTGTAAAAAGGTCATTCCCAAACACTTGACTTTTCTGACAGGGTATTCGAGTGTCATTGTGTGACAGTATGTTGTGGGATTGCTGTACAAGAGTAATTATCGGGATTATAGATAGCGAAATTTATCGTTTTTTATTTTAGCGTTTTTTTTTTTAAAGCATGACAGTAAAACACAAACGCCGTTATGAATGTATTAAAACAAGTGCTTGTTTGATGTAAAAATTCGTAATAATGACAAAAAAATACTAATTTGTGCATCTCCTTACTTCCGTTTGTAGTCATGCTGTCGTTGTAGATAGTGTATTCTGGGAAATTTTCGTACACCATGGTTTCGAGTGTGGTCCTGGAAAATCTCAGTTTCAAGGGCTATCTAGGCCTTCCCCTTATCCCTACGCCTTCAAGCTTAAGAGAATTGGGACACCCCTACCTCTTGACGTGAATGCGCAAAACAAGGGGTCAGGGGAAGGGCTAAGGGGTAGAATTGGGATTGGGCCTTTGTATTGAAATCCAAATCAATCGTTTTGAGTCCGGTTTTTGACATGAATGTATTTATCACGCAAGGATGCTTTAAATTGATTAAAGTCATCTGTTACAGTGCTCAGCATAATTGAGTACACTCCATTTTGAAAATGAATATTGTTATCCATTTCTCAGTGTATATAGGCAATGTATTTTGGTGCATTTAAACAAAACAGATTTATTAAACTGATATATTTATTAAAATTATATTTTAGTCACCAAACATATTTAGAAATGGAAAGATAATACTATTAAATTCGAGCAAAATGTTGCAAAATAAATTACAACCTACAAAATTTCAACTAAATTTTTAAATTTTTTTGCTTCTCTTGATTTTTCTTCTTTTTTAAATTTGTATTTAATATTTTTCTATAACATATAAATTTGGGTGTACTAGTTCTTGAATCGTTATCGTAAGTTGTTTAGTTAGATAAGCTCCAGATTTGGCTTCCATACTGATTAATCTAATGTATATGCACAAAATTATAATATTGTATAGCTCCCTTTTAAAAATATTCATTTAAAATATAGATGTGTGAGGGGCGTACTTATATTTGCTGAGCACTGTAAGACATTCATAAAGTTGCAAATATTTCTAATTTAAAACAAAAATGTTCTTCTGAACCCAAAAAAGGAATTGATTTCTGAAAGATCACATGACACTAAAGACAAATATGTAAAAAAAACATTTTAAAATAATTCTGAAAGCAATATTTGATCAAACAAATGCAAATAAGTCATCCAAAATCTATAACAATCTCTTGAAAAGGCGGAAAATTTAGAATTCTTTGTAGATCTGGATAGTTGTTTGTTTGCAGTTCAGTCTACACTCCTCAAATCCTGATTTTCCTGTGCTGCAACATGCATTTGGATTTAGGAACTGGTTTGTTTGTTTTGAAGGTTTGATGTTTGCTGACTGTGCAAAGTATATGTGTGTGCGTGTGTGAATATTTCCCCGAGTGTCTAGTGTGATATTAGGACAGCACACAAAGCTGCTAGGTATCCCTTCTGTTTACCCTTTGAGCTTTCCGGACATTCCCAGTGCTGATATGTTCTTTCAGTTCATTTTCTGCCTCATAAGTCGCCTCTGCTGGAGTCAGGTGAATGTAGGGCAGCTTATGTGGTATATATGTGAATAGTGTCACATCCATGCTGGAATTTTCTTTGAGGAGCAACTGAGAATTTCTGACATCGGTGTTTATGTTCGACTCAGAGAGGACAGGCATTTTTGTGCTCTCTCTACGTCCACTCGAGTATTGTGTTTGATGTGTGTCACATTGCTTCCACAAACAAAAGTGCAGCTCTGATGAGCATGTAGGAACGGCACGCTGAAGAGTGTTGAGAGTTGAAGGAAATCTGAGAGAGATTCCTGGGGCCATGGATACTCCTGGAGGGATTTGGTGCAAAGAATCTGTAATCTGCACTTCAAACACACCCTTAAATCAGTCCCAGGCCAGCAGCCCATGAGTGCTCTAACTCTTGTTGCTCGGGGGGCCCTGCTGTCCAACATATTCCTCTTTTAAAGAGAAACAAGCATAGCCTCAGCTCTCCGGCTTTACTATGACCTCATTTCTTCCCATCTCCAACCCAAGAAGCACTCTAATTGCATCTGTTAAGTCATTAAGGCTTTGAGTTGGGTCTATGGGAAGGGGTGCGCTGGATGCCTCAGAAGGAGCGATTAACAACGAGCATCCAACACATCTATTCTAATGAGAGCGACGGGGTGAATGTGGCCCTTGAGTAAACAGGCAAGGTGCTGAAGTGTTTGTGTGAATGAGCGTGGGGTTATTAGTGGCGAGTGTGAATGGACTTTAATTAGCCCGCAGTGTAGTCAGTGAGATGGAAGAGAAACGGCGGCGGTAGGAAAAGGGGCTTAGAGATACACATTCTGCCTGGGACCCCCTGCCTCTGCTCATCATCTCACCGTCATTGAAGACAGCTCATTAGGCCCGTTGCTGCCACAATTAGGCTTCCAATTAAGTCCTGTGCTGCTGAGGGTTATTGGGCGTCAGGCTTGCAATCTCTGCTCCGAGATGTCCCAGATATCCCTCAAAGGGCTTGTGTGTGGTTCTTTAATTAAAGGTAGAGTTTGCTGAAAATGAAGAATTGTGTCTTCTTTTAATCACCCTTGTGTTGTTCTCATCCTGTATGACTTTACAAGGGTTTTTACAAAGGTGTCTTTTTGAAAATACAATGAAACTCGGGTTCAGTTTTATTTATAGGAACAAAGTGACTTTCGTTATATACACAAAAAATGTTCTTTAAAATAAGTACTGTACTGGCTTTGGTGGTTTTCAAGAACATCGATTTGTATAATGACATTGGTATTACAATGTTGATGTGGTTTATGAAGACATTCCCTTTGTCCTTATAATTCGAAACTGTTAAAAATCATACTTAACTGTGTTTTCACATTGAAAATTTGCCACGGGTTTCCTGTTAAGCTGGAATTATACTTTCTCCTGGCGCTGCATCTCGCACCTCTGCTGACTGCGCGCACACCTTGCGAAACGGACAAGGCTTTTATACTTGCCGCGCTCGCCGTTGTGATATTCTTTAAAACGACAGGGGGCGGTGAAAGAAAACCCACCATAAAATCAGATGGATAAACAGAGAAGTAGGACGTTTCCGGAACTACGCCATATCAAAATATCGTTCAATATTTTTTTACTAATTATTTTTATACATTATTTTAATGATTATAAGCATTTTTATAACCATTCAATAAACCATTCGATTTTTTTATTAAACTTTGATGCATCACTTGCTTTTGTTCATATCTCGGACAGTTTTACCATTTAAAGTTTATTACCATATTAATCACAAGAGAACATGAGTTGCTCAACAAATATATTTTTATTATGGCAAGAATAAAAGCAAAAAAATATATATTTTTTTAGAAAAAGATTCTTTTTTAGATTTAGCCCGCTCCACAAATATATAAATCAGTGTTAAAGCTGTGATTGGTGGAAAAACATATTCTGTATTTGTAGTTAATGACAACAGAACATGAGTTACTCTACAAATGTTTTATTATCGCAAAAAATAAAAGCAAAAAAAGCACACTTACTAAAAAATACAGTTTTTTAGATTTAGCCCACTCCACAATTCACACATTATTGTCTGGCTAGTTTCTGTCCTCCTCTTATGCTAAAAAGGCAATGATGGTCCAACATTACAGATCATTATCACCAATAAAGCCCAGAGAAACAGGGCATCTCTCTGATCACGGGACATAAAGATGTCTGTACAGTCATCCTGTTTCAGACAAAATCTCTTCAAAGTGATTCATATTTAACTCAAATCAGTTGTGGCACCGCGCGCACTGTTCACTCGAGTCTCAAAAATGCTCTGCGCTCAGCCAGCCGGAATCATGCCGCGCGGACCCAAAGCGAACATCCGCAAACTCCGCGATGACGTCACATTCGGACGCGTCGAGTATAAACCAGGCTTTAGGGTAGGGGTTAGGGTTTGGGTAAAGCCATAAAATAAGCGTTTTTACAGTATAACATGCATTATGCCTGGGGCTGGGCGGTATGATCGTATATATCGTTACTGCAGAATGAAATGTGTACTGTAAAAGAACTTTTTATTCTGTGTATATAGATCTAATGTAAATAAGTGGCTAACTCATATGCAGATTGTGTGAGGCTGACTGACAGTGTTGTCAAGTGCTTTATGTTTTTCTACAAGAAGTCATCACTTACGGTTGAAATCAGAATTATTTAAACCCTCTTCGATTTTTTCTCTTTTTAAAATATTTCCCAAATGATGTTTAGCTTTCGTTTTACAATTTTTAAGGTTCATTTTAATTCATTTTAAGGAACAACCATCATTATACAATAACTTGCCTAATTACCTTAACCTGCCTAGTTAACCGATTTAACCTAGTTAAGCCTATAAATGTCACTTTAAGCTGTATAGAAGTGTCTTAAAAATATCTTGTAAAACATCATTTACTGTAATCATGGCAAAGATAAAATAAATCAGTTATTAGAAATGAGTTATTAAAACTGTTATGTTTAGTGTTGAAGAAATCTCTCCTTTAAACAGAAATTGGGAAAAATAAAATAAACGGGGGCTAATAATTCAGGGGGTTTAATAATTCTGACATCAACTGTAGTTTCAATATTTATATAAGAATTGTAATTGTTTGTGTTTTGTATTTTTGATATGTTATGTATGTTTGATGTTTCCTTGTTTACCTATTTATATTTTCCTATTTAGGTTTTCTTTTCCTGTTACTTACTTAGGATATATTTGTGAGAAGATGTTTCTTAAATAAAATGTTTATAATATGAAGGTCTGTCCACATAAAACCGTGAAATGTGACATACAGTGAAATTTGCTGTTCATCTAAAGTCATATTTTGTTTTTCTAAAATAAAAATACAATCCAAGATGATCAAGTAAAATTAAGTCATTTTCTTTTTTAAATATTCAGGCTTATTTATTATATAAACTTTATACATTTTCTGAAATAACTACCTTTATAAAAAACAAAATCATGCAAGATATCATGACCATGACATAATTTACGCATGACGCTATTTCCCATACCGTCAAATGAAATTTTGGTAATATCGCTGAGCCCTAATTATGCCTATGGCGAGTCCTCATAAACCACCAAAACAAGAATGTGCATGTGTGTTCAACAGAAGAAAAATATATAAAGCATTATAGTAGCTGCAACAGGAAATGGTTCTAGCAATCCAAAGTCATAGGTTTGAATCTCAGGGAAAACTATAACTGTTAAAATGAGCATAAGAGTTAGGGGTTTGATTAAAGGAATACAAGAACAATTACAGTGCAGTGAAGGTGAATTTGGATAAAAGCATCTGCCGTATGCATACATTTAAATCTAAGATCCCAGTTGTGTGTTCAATACCTACTGTAGGGAAAATCTGTGATCATTACGGTCATAGGTTCAGCTGCCAAAGAAAACTGGAACTCTAAGTCACTTTAGACCATCTGCCAAATACATACATGGAAGTGTAAATGTAAGGTCATACAGGTTTGTATATATACTGCATCCAGTACAAGAAAATATTTGAGAGTATGAACAGAGAAAGTCATTAAATAATGACTGGGAATTTGAGCGAAGGCACCGCAACCCAGTCCGGGATCTCCATGAGGGGGCAGGGTGGAGAAGAAGGAGGGAGAGGGGGGAAAGACGGAGATTGGAAGAAGGGGATGGAGGAGAACAGGGGGAGATGGAGGAGAGATTGGGTAAGAGAGACAGATGGAAGGGGGTGATTGGTCATCACAGGGCCTTAGGACAGCTGTTCTTTGATATATTAGTGGACACAATGACCTAAACCTGGCCTGCGGCCACAGAAAATGGGAACCCTGTTTTTTTTTAGGGGAGGGGTGCCAGGCATTTGGCCATTTGTGGACAAGAATTAGCTTTTCAGGGGGTTGGGGAATTTGTTTCTAAAATTATGAGTATCTAATCATTCATTCAAACCACCAAGGCTTTGAGTTTCTCTTATTTTGTGGCTAAACTGTGCAACTTGATAATATGGTACTTTAAATTTTTTGTCATGTTTGTCTTTTTCTGCAAATTCAAATTTTTCATTCCTCTCACACGTGAAAAGTATGGTTTGAGACTCAGTATTTACCGTAGTCATCATCAACATCAGAAACATGTGGATGGCAACACTAACAGTGTCCCAAAAGGCTAAGCAATAACACCTTCAAAGCTGAGATTATGGACTGCAGCACACATAGAGAACTAGAGAGAGAGAGAGAGAGAGAGAGAGAGAGAGAGAGAGAGAGAGAAGGGGAAAAATCAGATCCTTCACTGCCACTCTCACAGATAGGCTCCTTCCTCTAGGGACCCCACGGGGCCTGCCTGAAAAGAGCCACGGCGTCTGGCAGTGTGCTGAGGAGCAGGTGTGAAAACTCATAAGGCCCACTGCCTCTTCTGCTATTACATCTTTTAGGTCCATGAAAAGGGAGCAGATGAGCAGAAAGAATGAGCGAGAGAAAGAGACAGAGAGATCATGTTAACCACACTGCTGTAACTAATGCATTGATTCATAGAAAATTGTCATAGTTATGGCCTTTTATGCATGCCTTGTAAATTATAAGAAGCTGGTGTCTTTTTGGATGTTTGAGGAAATACCTCACATGATTCTTTATTATTTTTCTTATGACAAGGTTTAGTGTTATTTTAGTGAGATTCTCACTTTTTTAGTAATAATTTTTTAGGTTGTTAGGTTACATTTTATTGGTTTTATATTACTTGTTAAAGTTAAAATTAAATTGAAATGTTTCACTGGCAACCAGCCAATTTTTTTTTAGCTTATATAGTTATCTTTTTTTTAAAATAAAATAATTAACGAGACATAATTATTGCTAGAAAATATATTTGTATTTTTGTTGTTATTTTGTATTTTACTTATTAACTTGTTTAATCAGAATGCATCACTCATTATGTGTGCCTGTCCCTTTTTAGCCACAGGAACAGTTTATTTTGAATTTGTTTTTAATGGAAAACTATTTTTGTGCCTTTTATAAAGTGTATTTTATATGCAATATTACAATTAATATGAATTATTACATGACTCTCTGAAATGCTTGATTCTAATTGGTCAATCCCAACATTCCAAGATGTTATTGCCCAATTACAACCAGTAAAACTAATAACACAGGCTCATCCGCGAGCTTTGAATCATCTTGATTGTTTATATCACACCACTGTTCCTGACTTTATGGCACCATCTTGCGAGTGAATAATAATACAAGTAGGTTAGTGTCAATGTTTTGATTCTAATTGTTTACTTTTATGTCAAGTAGCCTTAAAATAAGAGGGATGTTATATATCTAGCCAATTGTTTTTGCAGAATAAAGCCCTTCAGTCTTATATGACTGCCCTCTGGTTCGCATTAGGCTGCTGATAAGCTTGTCAGGCTTTATTATGCGAGAACATCCAACTAGATGTACATTATCTCTTACTTTAAATAATGGATTTAGATTATGCTAAAATATATTTACACGTAAAGTATCAATCTTAAGTGAGAATGGATTTTAAATAACCCTTGTAAAGGCTTTGCATGACTTTAAATTGCCCAATGGGCTTACATCATTGACATTTTGCAGTTCCTCTGCCTAAAGCATCGATTCAGAGACGTTTGTACACTGAATACAAATAAGCTGATGATTAAAACACAGGGTGCCGTCTTATCTCCACCGAGGTGATTAATTCATGCAAACACAATCCTCCCTCTGCACTTTTTTTTTAAAACTAGATCTACTCTTTCTTTCAGTGTCTCTCATCTTTCTCCCTCTCATCTTTGAAAGAGCCCTTCTTTTGTGTCATCTGCGTTCTTCAAAGGGAGTTCCACACATACCAGCACCGTGGGCTGAAGTTTCAGGACATAATTCCTAACAGGATACTCACTGTTCAACTTCGTTTCGGTTATTTTGATGTTTCACTCACAGAAACTGGGAGTTTTTATCAAATACTCATGACTGATATACTGTGTGTGTGTGTGTCTGTGTTATTTTTCATCACTTCTCATTAAAGTCGTCACTTATTTCAATATTGTTCTGATAGGTTAACATTTACTCTTTGCATTTGTCTGTGTGCTGTCTAGTTGAAGGATCCTTGCACAGTGTTTGTAGGATTTGATATTTGAATTTGCAATGAAGGGGGTGTCGTAAGTAGGTAAACCTACTTAAATCTATGTGTGGGGTTTAAGAACTGGTATCCCACAATAATTCTTGATTGGATTGATTCAGCCTGCTCCTGTTTACAACAGGCCTCTATGCAATCTGCCTGGTTTAATGGCCCCGTGTCCCAGAAGGCTTGTTGCATCCATGTAGGTTTTGTTCCTCAGGGCAGGAAAACAAAAGTGTCACGGTCTGAAAGTGCACACGGACCCCTGGGGAGCTGTGAAAAGCTGAGCATCCTCCAGCAGCCGGACCCGGTCAGCTCTCACATTGCAGAACCTTCTGCTCGGGCAGCCTGCTTGTAGAAGCATATAATTATTGAGTCAAAATCACAATTTCCTAAATTCTACCCACTGTTATTCACTGGTTGATGTTTCATGTGGTAACAAAATCTGTTTCCACATGTATTTGTGAAATATACACAAACAAACACATGCACAAATCTCCAAAAGAACGCTTCATAAATCCCAGGATGCCTCAAAGGCTGTCAGCGCACTGCTGCTGAATAGATTAATAAGATTTCCATAATTAGGCAGGCCTCTGACAATAGGATCCCTCAGCTTTTGTCTCAGGACCAACGGGATTGTCAGGCCAGGAGGACGTCTGCTGGATGGGTTGTCCAACAATGGACACACAGACAGTAAGGCGACCAGTGGAAACATCTGTCTCCCTGCCAGCCACGGACCCGCATTGGCGAACCACTCATCACGGCTCACACAAAGCAATGGTCAGGAGCCCCCATGCGGACAATGAAGTTTTGTTTAAAGGGCCCTTCCTATCTTAATCCACCCAGCACTCGTCTGTTTACTCAAACCTCTTGTGTTAATGATGTTTGATTTAAACTGGTCCCGCGGCTGTAGTTTAGGTACATGTGTGAGACACAAATCATTTTGAGACAGAGCAGCATTTTTCACAGCATGTTGACATATACTGCATTTTGTGATGCTGATATATATATATATATATATATATATATATATATATATATATATATATATATATATATATATATATATATATATATATATATATATATATATATATATATATATATGATGTTATTTTAATCATCAGGAGATTGAAAACTAATCTCAATGAGAACATTTCTCTATGAGAACTCATCATCGCGCTCTTAATTGGCATGTGTAATAAATTATTCCTCGACTTCATACTGTCATTTGTTCACAGAAATAGGCTGGAGTGGTCATTCCCACTTCCCACGGTGTAATTGGACCATCTATTCTCAAATGTCTAGAATGATTTAATCTCAGCAGCTGTGGTGATTTAAATAGAAACACGGATTAAATCACATCTATATTATTAGTCCCTGATGAGATCCAGCTCTAATTGCAGAGCAGCTCATTTGCAGTAGGTTTTATGCACTTTTAGCTTGGAACTTGGACACTGAGGTGAACCGTTCCTTATGAAGCAACCTGACCCAAATATCACTCCCATTCCAAATTTGGAAGCACTTTCGCGTGTGTCTTGATGCACACACACACTCATGTATATTGATGGAGTGGACAGCAGTTTGGCCGCCTGAATGACTTCCCTAATGTCAAGCCCCATCCTCTTACATAGACTCATGCGCGTGCATGCACATGCACACACGGTGTCCGGAGCGCCTGCTGTCCACTCCCCCTCCTCCTTTTCTACCCGTTGCAGGTTTTATGAGCTCCCCTGGGCTGCCATCCATCTCTGTCACACACTGGCCCCATTATTGTGCTCCATACAGCACTTCACAAACCAGCCTGCAGATGAAATTGTCCTGCCTACTGACTTTGACCAAATGATTTACCCGTGGTCATCTTATTTTTTACATTTCTGTGAGATTTGATTTTGAGTTTCCGTTATATTCGAAATATAAAACAATGGGTGCTATGTTAAACATGGGAAACTTGTGGGTCTAGATATATGAATATGAAGGACATGGTAATCCAGTGGCCATCTGGTCTGTTGGTGTGATCTTTAGGAATAAATAGCAGGCGTAATCTGAAGACACACATGGGAAGGTTTGGCCACGGGAGGGGCGAGAGTTTGAGAAACAGAAAGAGCATACAAAGGGGGAGTGCCAAGTATTTGGGAGAAAAAGAGTAAGGAGGAACATGGCATACAGGACTGAGGCGTGATTTAAATGCCAATAAAGCAGCAGCTTCGCAGTGTGAAGAGAAGTGTGAATGAGTGATCATCACTTTCTACCCAGATTGCACACTACAATGAAGATTTGCAGTTTATTTCTTTTACATCCTCATATCCCTTGTAGCCCTCACCCCAGGCTGATTCCTGACAGTTCAATAATGCCAAGCTATGTGTGGAATTTAGCTAATGCCTCTGGAAGGAGCAGTTGCAGACTCTCATGAATCGTCTGGTTTTAAAGCTGTTCTTTATGCTTTGAAATTCTCAAGAACAAGCAAAGAAAAATATTTCTCATTCAAGGATAAAGATCTTATGGTTTATATCTACAGGCATGAATCATGCATGTTCTAAAATAATATTTAGTGTTTGCGATTTATCAATTTGTTGTTTAATTTTTTAATTCTTACAAAGTATGTTGGGTCCATAGTTATGTCAAGTGTATTTTACATTTAGAAGTTTAGAAAGAAGGAATTTGTTTAATGAAAGATAAGAGAGAGGGTGGAGACTGAAAACATTTTTTTGTTTGTTTTTATTGAGGTTTCTTTTCCAACTTTCATGTGCATTAAGATCCCCTTTGCAACATTAGGCCAATATAATCAATCATAAGAAAGCTGGAGATAGCCAGAGGAAAGGGCATTCCACACTCCCAGTGCTTCATGGGAAGTGGCAAATGAATAGCACAACTATTTCATCCACTAGTCCCAACCCCCTTTTCCCCCTCCCTCTCTCTCCCCCTCTGTTCCTTCTCTCTCTTTCCCTTACTCTGTCAAGCTGGCTACTGAGGCCTTTTGGAGAAGTGCTTTGTGGATGGACTGTGGTGGTGGGAGGGGATGTATTGAGGGAAACATGCACAGGGTGATAACACAGTTTCTCCTCTGGGAGAACTGCAGATGGCAACACAAGGCAGCAACAGGGCCGAGGGCTTGAAAAGAGCAAATTCACAGCCATTCTTTTTATACTTATGGCAGAAAAAGAAAGACTCCCTCTGTGTGCATGCATACAATGCCAAATGTGTTCTGTCATTAAGCAAAATGGCTAAACAAATAAGCTCCACAATCAGCATAAGTTTTTAGTTGTTTTAATTTTTCTTAAAATAGTTTAATGTGAAGAACATTTGTCTTAATTGAACTCAGAACTGATTTGTGAATACTTTAAATGTTGGATTTTCTTGAAAAATCTCACCGATTTCTGTCTCTCGCAGGCCTATTGAAGATGCACTGGAACCCGGAGCATGCCCAGCCCCTGAGCCAGTGGCCTGAGCAGCATTTGGATGTGTCCTCCACCACCTCATCCCCTGCACACAAGTCTGAGCTCTACTCGAGTCGTGGTCGTGGCTCCTACAGCTACGCATGGGCAAATGATGACATCTCAGCCCTTACCGCCTCTAACCTGCTGAAGCGCTATGCTGAGAAATACTCAGGAATGCTAGACTCACCTTACGAACGCCCTACTGTGAGCGCATACCCTGAGCCTGGAGCCTTCGGGGCCCTCAACGGAGGCCAGAAAAGTGAACTGGAACCTTGGCCTCTTACGCACAGCACTGATGGGGCATATTCCTTGGTGCCTCCTTCCTCTCATGAAAGTCTATCTGGGCCAAAAGTGGTTCCCACATCAGCAGGACCACCAGGCTCGGGCAATGTATCAGCAGTTAACAGCAACCTTTCAGACTCGGGCTACAGTGGGAGCAGCTCCTGCAGTGGGCCCCATTCTAGTGAATACCCCCCCAGTTACAATGGCACCTACCTCTCTTCAGGGTACTGTCCCCAACCCAGTTCAGCACTTCCACCAGCCTCATTACATGCCCTTCAACCTAACCCGACACTTCTTCCCAGTTACACACCTACTGCCCCTGTGTACAACTACCCACCTAGCACCTACCCCCACCAGACTGGCCTTGCTCCTAGCTACACCCACCCAACAGCCCCTTACATCCCTTCTCCACTTCCCTCAAGACCCACAGTGGTTGGTGGCAGCTATGGCTATCAGAACAGCAGTATAGGGGGCTCAGAGCCTGGGGGCTCCCTGAAGAGAAAAGCATTTGAGATGACCCTGGATGAGGAAGACAGTGACAGTTCACGCTATAGGAAATATAGCTATGACCCCATGAAAACTGGGGGAGATTCTCCATATGGGGTCACTGATAAAGCTGAGTGTCGTGGAAATGGCTTTGGAACAGGTAGCACTGATCCTCAAGGCTTTAAACCCAGTAAACCTTCATCTCAGTCAAGCCTGGAAGGAGATGAGGTGGGAAAGTACAGTGGGCTAAAGCCCCTGGTTTCACCAACATACGGAGCCGCAGGGGACTACAGCCCCCCAGCAGCCATGACTGGAGAGAATGGAGGTGCGGAGCAGGGTTTCTCACAGCATCGTTCTCAGAAGCGCTCTGATCCCATGAAAAGTATAGAGCCTAGAATGCTGGAGCTAGTTAGCCGGGAACTGCAGGACTGCAGCCCAGCTTTGCTTTGGAGCGAACTGGCTGGGAACTGTCATATTAAAGCAGCATTAGAGGAGGACCTGCTGTGGCCTGTCCTGCGACCCAACCCCGCAGTCCACCCGCCGAAAACCATCCTGCTATTTGGCCCTCAAGGAGGGGGCAAAACCACTCTGACACGATCCTTGTCTTCTCAAATAGGTGCCACCCTCTATAGGCTGAGTTGTGCAACTTTGGCCTCTAAATTGAAGGGAGAAGCAGAGCAGCTCTTGCTCACTCTGTTCTCGGTTGCAACTGCCAGACAACCTGCAATGGTGTTGCTCAGTGAGGTGGAAGCCATTGAGGAGGAAGGTCTCAGACAGCAACTGCAAGCCCAGCTAGAGAAGATCCAACATAATCCGAGCAACCCGTTTCTGGTGGTGTGCACCACAAGACGGCCTGATTTGATCAAAGATTCCCTTCTGCGATGTTTCTCCAAGCGTTATCACATAGGCCTGCCAGATGGGAACACACGCAGACACGTGCTTCTGCAGGCGCTGGCGCCCCAGGGCTGCAGTCTCAGCGAAAGGGAGATGTCAGCAGTACTGCAGCGTTCAGAAGGCTTCTCTGTCTGGGAGCTGCTGCAGCTTTGCCAGCAGGCTCTGGCATCAGCTTCTGCCTCTGCACCAGTGCCCTTGCACAGCCTCCCTGCATCCCTTTCTTCCCCCACTCTCCAAGACTTTGAAAATGCTTTCTGTAAGGTACGCCCTCACAGCACCCCAAAAGAACTGGACACTTGTATGGAGTGGAGCAAGGTTTACAGCCACTGAAACCTAGTCAGCCACTGGTTGGGGACTGCTTAATGCTTTCTTTCTTTTTTAATGCTTGTTGCAGCCAAAAGAGTGGGACTTGTTGAGAAATTACAGTTTATGGTGGAGAGGCATTTTGGATTGAATGCATTTAATCTTGGGAACATGCCATGGTGTGTTGTTTTTTTTTTTTAATAAATATACATATACTTTATTTTTTCCCAAAGAAATGAAATATTAGGCCTTTCTTGAAGGGGCATTTATTAGTTGCTTTGCTTATCTGACAGAAAGTCTGATTTATATTATGGAATTTTACTGGAATTCCAATTAGCCTTGATCCTGGACTAAACCTGGAGGTTATAGATAACTTGATTTTTCTTCAAAAATACCCCAATTATTTGCAACTCTCAGGATCCTATTTATTCCCAGTCCACTCCAGTGGCATTGTATCTTTTGCGCTGATTTATTTGAAAGATCATTTGGTGTTAAAGGGCTTAGGATATATCAAAACTTTGTTGTTACCAAAAAATCCCACCAACATCATTTTGTCCAAGTCACAGCATTCACCAAAAGGTATTTACTGTTATGCAACCTCTAAGGAAAGAAAGCAACAGTATTTTTACAAAACTGATTGTTAGGCCACGGTCATATCTTGTGCACTTTGTCAAAGCGATCGTTTTACCAAAAGAGTATGCATTGCTACCCAAAAAGTATTAAAATGCTAATCCACAATGTCAGATAACAGAAAGAGACAAGCTTTTACTGTTGGTATACTGCTTTCGGAACACCTTGTAAAAGGTAAGATTTTCCAAATATAACATGTAAACAACCCATCACATTCCTCACAATCTCGTGAGAGCCTTTGCTCAGGACCCTCAGACACAAAAAAGGGTCCATGAATGACTATTTTCTCTCTTCTGCTTTACTCAGTTTATTTTATTAGTATATGTAGTCTTGTTTGAAATACTCAGGAAGAATTTCTTTACCTCAGAAATGATAACTAAAGAATGTATGTAATCTTAGGGTCTTAGTAGTAAGTATTGAGGTTGGAGGTGAGCAACAGACCTAACACAGACCTGTATACACACTGCATCTGTGCTGTTACCTCTTAGGTGAAACTTGAAAATGCTACAAAGACAAACAATGAATGTAATTCAGGTATTTCAGAGAATATCTGATGCCATAAATCCATGTTTTTAACTCTCTATGAAAACATTTTCCCTTATCTTTACCCTTTATTTTTGATGTAGATTTTGATGGAGTGATGATTGTCTTCATGAAGTGTTATTGTAGACTGCAAACCAGATGTTTGATTTTGTTGGACAAACTGTTTTTTTTTTTAGAAAACCATGGTACAGAATATGTCATCGTGTCTATTCAGTGTATTCTGAGAACAAAACCTAAACAACCCAAATATCAGAATCAGATTGCTTTACAAAATATTGGCAGCTAATCATGTCTAATCATAAATTGTGGTAAACCATCATGAGTAAATGTGTTAAGTAAAAAACACTCATCATGTAGACAATCCAAATGGAGCAGCCTCTACCAATGTTTCAAATATCCTGTTTGTCTGTAAGGTAGAGTTATTTATATTGTCTGTAGATTGGATTGCTGAATTTTGATCAGTTTTGACGTATACCCTGCCCACCCTATGCTCTTAGCACAATGATTTTCCCCATGGTTGCTGCCTCTGTACAGCCATGTGGTGAGCTGATTTTCCCATCCCCCGTTCTTCTACCTTACCACAGCCTTTTGGAGAAGCCATATTCTGATTGATGTCCAGTAACCCTATAGCACTGTTCGGTTCTTCAAGTACAGCTGGTGGCTTCACTCATGCCACATGGGTCAATCAGAATGACCCCTGGAGCACATATTGATCAGAGCCGAAGTGGCAGGAATCTGTAGAACCTGGCAGAGTCAGGGACATCCAGAGCGCACAAATGCATCATAATATTGAGTAGGAAAATTCTGCACCAGATCAAAATCATAGAAACTAAATTCGACCTAGCAGTGATCCTGTAACTAGTGCTCATTACAAATGGTTCTAATTATAATAATAATAATAGTTCCTTACATTTATATTGCGCTTTTCTGGACACTCAAAGCGCTTTACACATTTTTAGGGGGGGAATCTTCTCATCCACAGTGTGCAACATCCACCCGCACCACACACCAGCTGATTGGTGGAGAGGAGATAGTGATGAAGCCAGTTATGATATGGGGATGGTTAGAATGCCATGATGGTCAGAGGCCAGTGGGCAAATTTGGCCAGGATAAAACCCCTACTCTTTTTTTTTTTTGAAAGACATGGTTTTTTTTAATGACCACAGAGAGTCAGGACCTCGATTTAATGTCTCATCCGAAAGACAGTGCTCACTTAACAGTATAGAGTCCTCATCAATATACTGGGGTGTTAGGACCCACACAGACCGCAGATTGAGCCCCCCCTGCTGGTCTCACTAACACCAATTCCGGCAGCAACTTGGCTTTCCCATGTGGTCTCCTATCCAGGTACTAACCGAGCCCTGCTTAGCTTCAGTGGGCGACCATGTGAGAGTTTCAGAGAGCTCTAGCTGCTTATTACTGTTTCCACATCTCCAGCGATCACTTGTTTCTGATTTTGTTGTTTCTTCTTCAGACATGGGAGAAAATAAAAAGAATGTAGATGGCAACTATGATTTTACATTTACATTTACATTTAGTCATTTAGCAGACGCTTTTATCCAAAGCGACTTACAAATGAGGATTTTGATCATGGTCTATGTGCTTTTGGTAAAATAAAGTTAAGTATGAAAACCCATAACGATCATGAAAGGTCTGCAGATGAAGAGTAGGTAGTCTTTTGTCACTATTTGACCACAGGAGTGTGTACACTGTGAAAGCAATCCAGTCTAAAGTAGACAAACTCAAACATTTAAGTCCCCATTTGCACCTGTATTTAGTGATCTGCACTTGTGATCAGCTTGAGCTTCTTAATACCAGAATACTAAATGCTAAAATGCCATGATTTTATTCAGAAATCCTAGACAAACACAAGCGCATGCAGTTTAAAACAGAACACAGAGGGCAGTTGAACAGTTTGTCCAACAAAATTGTCATTAATTAGCTGTTTTGAATCTATTAGTACAGAAACTTTGTTCTTGGATCTTGTTCTTGTACATTTTCTGTAACCATTTCTACCTCATTTTTGCAGCATATTGTACATGAAAATATTTATTTCATGTCTTTTTTGATGTCTGTTTTAAAAATGATAATGTTCTTGAACTGTAATGGTCTACCTCAGAAAAGACTGTATTTTAAGAAAAAAGTATTAAACAATATTAAAGAGAATATGTCAAAAATTATTCATGTTTTAACTTTTAATGCATACACAAGTGGTTTGCCTTTATATATTCATATAAAATTCAAGGAGATTCAATAATGTAATATAAAGAAATTATGAACATCAAATAAATTGTCTCAATTTGCTATAGTTTATTACTGTTAACTAATTTCATTCAATGTTTAAGGTGTTCTGTGATTAACGGTACAGTACACAGTAGTTTAAAACAAAAAGCTAGATAGTTGATATAAAATATAGCCCATAAAGACGTGATGGAAATTGGGATAATTAAGTGTGTGATTGCAACCATTGTCTTAAACTATAGGATATACATCATAGCGCTTACCCCAACATAACCCTCATTAGGTCAGATGTTTTTTATTAATCAAATGTTTAATGTAAAGTGCTGATGGATGATAATGATTAAGTCTCTGATTAAGATGAATAATGAAGGGTTACACACAGTCCTTGCCCTCCAATACCATTCCTGAAGGATAATTGTTCTCCAGCTGCCAGCGGAATAAAATAATATCCATCATACACTCAATAACACACTCACCTTGTGGAAGCATTATGGTGAATAAAATGAATCTGAAGGTCAATAATCACCTTTTCACTGAAAATAAATCTCATGTGAATTAAGCCGGACTTTCTATTATAGAATTCTTTGAACTGTACAGTGTATATATGAAGAGTCTGCATGTAATTTCACTTTACGTTATAATATAGATGGCATCTACAAGGTAAAATTAGTGAAAGAAACATCTTTAAAGATTATAAAGCTAGTTTGTTCAATATCAGCCTCTTGTTCCACTTACAGAGTTATAAATCAGGGCAATTAGAGACAGGAACAGTTTGTAATTTGTTTACACAGTGTTAATTAGCACCAAATTTCCCTTCCCTGATTGGAATGGTTTCCTGCCTCAACCTCTATGAGATGCTTGTATTTCTGTTCAGACTAGTCTTACATTTTAGTGGTATCTATTTAATGCAGCCTGTCAATTGTAGCCAATCATGACAGAGTATATTTTGAAGCGCGGAATTACCATCCAATCACATACTCCTGAAGGCGGGATTAGAGGCATCAAGGCACGAGGTGTATGAGGTTGGACGGTTGGACGCGAAAGAGATTTAACGTTAACGTAACTAATGTTATTGCAAAACACTATGAACTATGCAAAAACATCATGAACATCATAAGGTTTGTTGAAAGAAACATAATAACTGTTAGTTTCGTGTAGTCGTCAAATCTGTGTTTCAACCTAGGAAAGATGTTTGCAAACAATGTCTCACGACCTGCATTTAACGTTATCTAAAGTAAGTTATTCAGATTTTTTAACGTTAATTAGCAAGAATTTTTTTTATATAAATAGAGAATTTTGCTTAATGTTCTCCATACTACATTATTATTATATTACATGTTACATTTGTATTTGTTTTTACTTATGTTTTTGAAGCTGCAGCCACAGATCTGGACGAGCTCACAGAGACTGTAACATCATACATCAGTTTCTGTGAGGAGTTATGCATCCCTACCAGGACCTACTTGTCATTTAACAATGATAAACCATGGTTCACACCAAAACTCAGACAGCTTCGTCAGGCCAAAGAGGATGCTTACAGGAGTGGTGACAGGATCCTGTACAATCGGGCCAGGAACACATTGACAAAGGAGATTGGTGTGGCTAAGAAAAGCTATGCCAAAAAGCTGCAAAACCAGTTTTCAGCTAACGACCCTGCATCAGTGTGGAGAGGCTTAAAAGGTTTCACTAATTACAAGACACCGTCCCCCAGTATCGACAGCAATAAACATATTGCAAACGAGCTGAATATGTTCTACTGTAGGTTTGACACCTATGACCAGACACCTCACACCCGCCCGGACCATCTCCCTACACAGCCATCAACACCACATCAACACAGCCCGGACCATCGCCCTACACGGCCATCAATACCACATCAACACAGCCCGGACCATCTCCCTACACAGCCATCAACACCACATCAACACAGCCCGGACCATCGCCCTACACAGCCATCAACACCTCCAGCCATCTTCCTCCCCCCCCCTGCTCTTCAGATCAGTGAGGAAAATGTGCGTCAGATCTTCAGTAAACAGAAGAGAAGGAAAGCACCAGGGCCAGATGGTGTCTCACCAGCCTGTCTGAGAACCTGCGCTGACCAGCTGGCTCCCATTTTCTCCCATATCTTCAATAGATCACTGGAACAGCGCAAAGTTCCATCCTGCTTTAAGCGCTCCACCATCATCCCAATCCCAAAGAAGCCAAAGATCACAGGACTCAATGACTACAGACCTGTGGCCTTAACATCTGTGGCCATGAAGTCATTCGAAAGACTGGTGCTAGCATATCTGAAGGACATCACTGGACCCCTGCTGGACCCCCTGCAGTTCGCCAAAACCGGTCTGTGGATGATGCAGTCAACATGGGACTGCATTATACCCTACAACATCTGGACAAACCAGGGAACTACGCAAGGATTCTGTTTGTGGACTTCAGTTCTGCCTTTAACACCATCGTCCCATCACTGCTTGAGTACAAACTGGCCCAGCTCTCTGTTCCTAGCTCTGTCTGTCAATGGATCACCAGCTTTCTGACAGATAGACAGCAGCTAGTCAGAATGGGCAAAATCACATCCGACAGCCGCACCATCAGCACTGGTGCCCCCCAGGGATGTGTTCTTTCTCCACTGCTCTTCTCCCTGTACACCAACGACTGCACTGCAAAAGACCCCTCCATCAAACTCATTAAGTTTGCAGACGACACTACTGTTATCGGCCTCATCCAGAACGGTGACGAATCTGCATACAGACAGGAGGTGGAGCGGCTGGCGTTATGGTGCAGATACAACAACCTGGAGCTGAACACGCTAAAAACAGTGGAGATGATAGTGGACTTCAGGAGAAACCCCCCTGCACTCCCCCCACTCACCATCATGAACAGCACTGTGGCTGCAGTAGAGTCATTCAGGTTCCTGGGCACCACCATCTCTCAGGATCTGAAGTGGGACACTCACATAGACTCTATTGTGAAGAAAGCCCAGCAGAGACTGTACTTCCTTCGTCAGCTGAGGAAGTTCAACCTGCCACAGGAGCTGCTCGTACAGTTCTACTCAGCTGTCATCCAATCCATCCTCTGCACTTCAATCACCGTCTGGTTCGGCTCAGCTGCCAAAACTGACCTCCGTAGACTACAGCGAATAGTCCGGACTGCTGAACGAATCACTGGCACTACCCTTCCTACACTTCAAGAACTGTACTCTTCCAGAGTGAGTAAAAGGGCTCGCAAAATCACTCTGGACGCCTCACACCCAGCACACTACCTGTTCGAACTGTTACCGTCTGGTCGGCGCTTCAGAGCACCGAGCACAAAAACAGCCAGACACAGGAAAAGTTTCTTTCCTCAGGCTGTCTACCTTATGAACAGTTAAATATTCCCCTACTGTGCAATAAATATGTGCAATACTTTCTCATACGCACTTGTACACAGCACCTTATATCAATGTACAATGCAATACTTTCTACATTCGCACTTGTACACAGCACCTTATAACCTGTATATTTATAACAATCTGTACATACAACTCAACATCCAGGTTTCTTGACTAACCGCATCTGTTTAATGTTTATAATTTTTTATTATTATTATTTTATTTTTTCAGATTTATTTTGTGTTGTCACATGTCACTTTATGTACACTGGAAGCTTCTGTAGCCAAAACAAATTCCTTGTGTGTGTGAAGCACACTTGGCAATAAAACCGATTCTGATTCTGATTCTGATTAACTTGTCAATGTGGTCACGTGAACGATGTCAGCATTGAAAACAGATTTATCGCAACCATTTAAACTGTGCTCGCAATTGTGTATCTATAGTTTATTTTTTAATCCTAGTTATAATTGAGTATAATGTAAATCAAAAAGTCTATTCGGAAAAACCCTCCTCTCCACTATTACTCGACTTACCGTATCAAGCGTCCGTGCGGATGCATTCTTGAGTGATGTGACCTGGTCAGCTTAATGTCGACCTCTCTGAATGCAGAGCTGGAGCAGAATCTCAATTACACAATGACAAAAAGTGGACAGATTCATGTGTGCTGCACAATATTGTAAATCTAGAAAGCGGCACATGTATTATGGCTGCACGATACTGGAAAAATGACACATTATGATATTTTTTATTCTGCGATATATATTGCAATATGAATACAACTTCATTAGATGAGTTAAATAAATGTTTGTAAAGAATATATAATTTACTTGCGATGTGACTATTGCAAGTGATCACTTTGCGATATCAGTTCTGAAACGATATATTTTGCAGCCCTAACAAGAATTATAAAAAAACTATACAGTTTTTAATGAGGAATCTTACAGTTATCAATGCAGAATCTCACAGTCACATCTACCTAGACTAGTTGGTTACCTTTAATATACAGTGGTAGCCAAAATTGATAATTGGAGGGGAGATTTACATGATGTTTGCTGTTATTGATCCTGCAAACTTAATTAAACCATCACAATATAGGGGATGTTATATTAAGGACAAATTTTTTTAACTTACAACTGATTTAAAGGGATAGTTCACCCAAACTGTGAATCCTGTATTAACATTTCATCTGTCCCTATTTGAGTTTTTTTCTTTTGTTGAATGCATAAGAAGATATTATGAAGAAAGCTGGAAAATTGTAACCATTGACATGTATAGTGTTTGTTTATACTACTATTAAAGTAAATGGTGGATCTTCTTTTTTAAAAAAAAAAAAAAAAAAAAAAAAAAATATATATATATATATATATATATATATATATATATATATATATATATATATATATATATATATATATATATATATATATATTTTTTTTTTTTTTTTTTTTTTTGTGTTCAACAGAATGTAGAAACAAAGGCTTGGAACCACTTGATGGTGAGTAAATGGTGTGTATATTTACAATTTTAGGTGAATTACCCCTTTCTTTGTTCTGGAAAAACTACAAGTACAGCTTATGATGATGTGAGTTTCATTTTATTCATAAAAATAATAAAAGGAGGTGATTTTGTTAATTAAAATAGAATGCATTGACTACAATATGATAAATTATTAATATATATTTTTATAGTTCATTTGGTTCATAAGCCAAGTTGATTATATGCTAAAGAAACGGTTTAGGCAAATTTAAAATAAGAGCCATTTGATGATCAATTATTTAAATTGTAATAGAATCTATTCACATTTTTGGGTTTCTCAGTAGAAGGTGTCATAGCTGGGCAAACTTGGAGTGCAGTAAATCGAGAGTACAACAAATGATTTTTTTACTATCCTATTTGTTGAAATAATAATAAAAAAAAAATCCTTGATGGTGTTATCAAGACTTTCAGAAAAAGAAAAAAATGTGTGAGACTGAGGAGCCAGAGGAGAGAACAACATCAAATTTACTCTCAGTCTTATAGAGGCTGCATTAGAAACACCTCACATAAGCGTTATTTCATACATTCTTTTTTATTTAAGTTTTAAAATTATGATGACTGTTAAACATGTCATAACAGTATTATGAAGAGGGTACATACTATTTAATAATATATTGTAATAGATGTATATTGTAATTTATGTTAACAAACACAGGTCAGAATAAATATGTTTTATTTTGAAATAAATAGATATTGGTTACACTAAATGATGATGGAATGGTAATAGTAATGGTATTAACACTTATATTTTGACATTTTATTTTCACAAAAAAAATAATTGAAACATTTAAGTAAAATAACAAAACACAAACAAATAAAAAGATTGTAAACTGTTTTAATATGCTAAAATAAATGTTATATTTATATTGTGGGGCAAATCTGGGGGTCCTAAAGTCAAAAAGATTAAGAAACATTGCTTCAGGGTAGTAAAGCATTCCTTTATTGAGGTAAATAAGGTATAAGTTTTACCTTTTGTTCAGTTAAAGCATTATAACTGATTTCTGCATTGTCTTCAACAGTCAATCTGTGCATTAAACAGCCCACTATCTGCACTGCTATTCACTTTTGGCCTTTTAAAAACATATGTTCCTGCAAACAGCATGTTTATAACATGAATATATTTATTATTTGTTGCATTGGAAATGTCCTTCATATTTCCACATCAATGCAGAAATTATAAAGATAGAAAGCAGAGAGTTCACATGCAGTGCAGCAAGATTTCCCAGAGTTCACCTCTGTCCAGAACCGCTCGTGTCTTGCTCTCCTTTGTCCTGTCTAGCCTTGATACTGACAAGGTTGACATCAGAGGAGATCCCTGACACAGGGTGAGTTAAGGCTGCCAGCTGGTAGCAATCAAGTCTATTTAGGAGTCAGGGACACACGGACCCCCAGGGCCAAAACCGTAACTAGCCCAACCCTTAGCCCCAACTCCCCCAAAACCCTCTAGTTACCAGTTCAACTGTATTGATTCCAGATGTGCTGCCTTCGGTGTTGTTTAGCACCGGCACTTTACCTAGGAGGACCCTGAAATAATGACAAGCTGTGAAAGAGTGGAGATATTACACGTAGGGCTGGGCGATACGTCAAAAATGCAATATCAATAATACTTTCCCATAGTGAATGACAAAGATATATATTTAGATAAAAGTTGTTGATGCTTCCAGCTTTAAAAGAGTATGCCAACAATGACTGAAGCCACAGAGATTAGACGCTTCATTAAATAACATTTTAAAGTATTGTTTATTAACAGTTTACACATTACTCAGATTTTTTTGGAGATTCTGATTTTCTGTAATATACTTATGATATAAAATAAAAAAAAATATTATATTCAGAGGAGCTGTCATTGACAGCATATATACAGTACACAAACAAAATATACTTATTGCATTTTCTAAATAAAACAATTACAGAATTATTTTAAAACAAATATTTTACTTAATTAAAATTGTAAAAATATTCATCTTTAAAATAAACAACTAATACTGCTGGTGGGAAAGTGAATCGAGCTCGCTAAACAATACTGGTTGGCGTAGCACATCTCTAATATTAACACAGTTAGAGATTCCTGTTGTTGCATATGCCTGCTGTGTGATTGGTTCTTAGATTAATATCAAGTAAAAATGTCCAAAGCTTATCATCATTATCGACATACATTTTATCATGATTCGATATGATATCGTTTATTGGCCCAGCCCTATTTACACATTAAAGAATTATTATCACATATTGTTTATGAAATGTCCAATGTTTCGGCAGTACTTGACAAGTCATGCCTATAAAGCTCATTTGAAATTAATTGAACTAAGATGAAAAAAAATTGAGAACAAACAACAGGTCCAATTGATGATTTTTGCTTTTCTTTTAAATTGTGAATTTATTTATTTGTTTATTTCTACACATTGTTGTCCAAAGGTCTTTCAGATTTGAAATATTGGGAAAAATTGTTTAAGGAGATCATTTAAAATAGCTGTTTTGCATGTGAATGTATTTTATTTATTATGAATGATGTTGCAGTGGCGCAGTAGGTAGTACTGTCGCCTCACAGCAAGAAGGTTGCTGGTTCGAGCCTCGGCTGGGTCAGTTGGCATTTCTGTGTGGAATTTGCATGTGGACATGAATTTGGACTGTGGGGGAAACGGGAGCACCCAAAAGAAACCCACGCCAACATAAGGAGAACATGCAAACTCCACACAGAAATGGCAACTGGCCCAGAAGTGACCTTCTTGCTGTGAGGCGACAGTGCTAGCCATTGAGCCACCGTGTCGCCCCTTTGACAGTTATTTTAAGTTAAAATATTACTTTGGTTACAGTGCAGTTCCTGTTTTATTTTTAAAAATTTGCACGCAAAAAAAATGTGTATTCAGGTTTTTGGACCATTTTGTTATCAATATCTTAGAAAGATACTGCTTTCGTTGTGTTTATTTTCACACTTGTTACCTTTCAAACCTGCTGTAAATGGTTTGTTGTGATAGAAATTAAACACTTTGCACAACTGCTATGGCTTTTTTATTGATAACATTTGCTAGCTCAGAATTTCTCGTTGGCCCTGTCAAACTCTATCAGCGGGAGACTGATCAAGTCAAATATGACTTTGTTTAAGTTAAAGCTGAACATGAAAACAACCCCTGAAGCTCCAACAGCATTGTGCTGATCTCAACAGCCCTCAGACAGGCCAAATAAATCAGCTAATACCCTTTGATGTAAGGAATGTCTGAAGCTTCAAACTACCTCCCTGCATATATAAGAGGGATTTGACTTAATGTAATTTCGAAAACTTGTACATTTAGGGGAAGTGTCCTTTTAGACCGTTTGGTTTTATGACATAATATTTACTTCAACCCCAGCCATTTCGATTTTTACATGGTGTTACTCTGCCCTCTGGTGGTTGATTTGTTTTTGTTTGTTCGTTAAGTTTTTTGTAAAACATGTTTTATTTCTGTTCTACACTCCTACACTAGTCATATATTTATCAAATATCTCGACGATAATAAGAAAACGCTGTCTTGGCTGTGGGTGTGAGATTATAAATGATTTTTAGTGGTAGTAATGACGAGGCAGTTTCCTGACTCGTTTCCTGGTGTGAACCATGACATGTTGCCAGGTCTGCTAAAAACAAGCAGACTAAATAAACAGGTATAAACAAATTAAGAAATATGTCATAGAAAGCACAAAATAAGGGGAGACTTAACAAATTCTATGCGAGACTATTGTATCTTTCTTATGAAAGATGCACAAAGAAGTAGATTAACAACGTAAACGATAAAATAGTCTAGACAAAAACATTTATAAAATCTGGGCATGGCAACACTCCAGCTCACGGGATACCAAACATGTAGGAATCATTCAGAATGATGTTTATTAAAGGATTCTAATATGTGTTGATGTTTGGATTTGATTTTAATGATAGTTTTTTCCTTGTTTAATTAAAAAAACTAAACATTTTCTTAATTTTATTGTAGTGAAACTGCACTGCTGCCATTTTATATCGTTCGTACATTAAAATAATAGCAATATCTCATTTGTATGTGACTTTCTCTGTGACAGGAAAGAAGAAATAACAATAAAACGCAAAAGAAATCGAGCCTCTTTGAGAAACGGAAACCCCTTTCGAAACTCCTTACTGGAAGTCAAGTGATTCTAGCAGAAATGACGTTGTTTCCCCGCCTACAAATGACGTTTGCCCAGAAATATAGAAAGCTGCCTCTGTTAAACAAGCATGTGGTGTCTAAAATTATATCTCGCGAGCTATCTCGGTTTTGAGACACAACCAGTGCGAAGCTGTAGATATGTTTGTCTGCACTGTGGTCAATGGTCGTGTTACCACAGCTGAATTTCTCTGTCCTTTTCTGGTTTATCAGTGATTTTCAGAAAAATAAAAAATAAATAATACATAAAAATATTAAATTTAGTTTGTTCGTTAGAATTTACCGTGTACAGATATAATATATTGTATATACACGTTAAATTCTAACCCAGCATATATTACGTAATTTATATACAGTTGAAGTCAGAATTATTAGCCCCTTTTTGATTTTTTTTTCCATTTCATTTTCATTTCCCAAATGATGTTTAACAGAGCAAGGAAATTTTCACAGTATGTCTGATAATATTTTTTCTTCTGGAGAAAGTCTTATTTGTTTTATTTCGGCTAGAATAAAAGCAGTTTCAACAATAACAAAAACATGTTAAGGTCAAACTTATCCTCTTTAAACTATCCTCTTTAACCTTTTTTTCGATCCTGCCTAGTTAACCTAATTAACCTATTTAAGCCTTTAAATGTCACTTTAAGCTGTATAGAAGTGTCTTGAAAATATCTAGTCAAATAATATTTATGTCATCATGGCAAAGATAAAATAAACCAGTTATTAGAGATGAGTTATTAAAAGTATTATGTTTAGAAATGTGTTCAAAAAATCTCTCCGTTAAACAGAAATTGGGTAAGAAAAAAAGAGCTTTAACTTATGTATATATAACGTTACAAAACTGTGAAAGAAAAGAGGAAAATGCATATTCAATTTAATTAAATGTGAATATTAAATTCATATTAATACAATAAAAATAAAAATTGTAATAAAATAATACAAATTTCAGACCACAATGTACACACACTAGGAAAATAAAGAATTTAATAAAGTAAGAAGTGTGATTACAGAAACATATCTATGCCTATATAAAGAAACTTACAAAAGTATGAAGGCACTCCATTGAAAGAAGAACAAGCGCGTCGAGGCATTTTTTTTATCACACACATATCTAATATTATGTATACTTTATTAGATTTGTTCGTATTTAAAAGCACATCTCTATTTCCAATGATGTCCAGCGGGACAAAGCTTCTCATTCACCTGGTAGAGGAGCTGCGTCAGTGTGGCCAATAAGCAGCAGCTTCAGTGCGAGTGTAAAGCGAAAGTAGGTGGATAGAAAGAAAAAAACAAATAACGCACACGGAAGGCGAAGAGTTTCATCTGTACGCGTGTTAAAGTCCTGGCGTCAAAACCGGGTAAGTTTTCGTCTTAACAGCATTGTATTTGTGTTTTATATAAACCGCGGACAGTGAGTTTATGGCGAGGCGAATTTGTTTATCTTAGAATGTTGCTGTAATGAGGAAACATGAGTTTTGTAATAGCCCACTTTCCTCTTCTGTACACGAAATACGCTTTCGAGCGAAGCGAGCGACCAAAAACGATTTCGTATGAAGAGAAATCTCATTTTATAAGAAGTTAATCTCAGTTTAAATGTTAAAATCGGTTTAGATATGTCATTATAAACATTAGCATACTCAGACGACGCCAAAATAACATGGTCACTTCTTTGCTTAGATGCTCCTTGACAAAGTACTCGAGGGACATTAACTTCATGACAATTCACAAATTCAACAGGTTTTCCGTTAATAACTACTTACTGGATTTGGCAAGGAAGGAAGGCCTACTTGTATGTAGTGGACTTGCATATTACTGTCTACTGTGTCACGTTACATGTTTAGTTTGATAATGAAAAACATTTATTGTAGCACGAGCGCCCGCTTGAATCCAGGCCCCACTTTCTGTTCCCCAAAGGCTGTGTTTTATGTTCTTTTCAATGTACACTAGAGAGATTACAACCCTTTTTCACTATTGTTGTAACATTGCATGTGTCAGCTTCAGTCTTGGGGATAGGGATGTTGTTATTTTTCATTAATATTATATGAATACTAATGGCTGCCTTTTAAAAGGCACTAAAGGGCTTAGTGGTGTGTTTATTTCTGTGCCAAGAGAATTAGAAGTAAATCCATCTGTCATTTTTTTAATCATATTTGTTAACGGTTTATGTTTTTTGCAGGTATTAATTTTTAATTAAACATTTTATAGACAATTCTAAAATGTTCAGTCATTAGGAAATTTGAGATTACAGACTTCAGTACAGAATAAATAGTAAAACATTCCCAAATTAAATCTGAATAAATATTGAATGCTTTTCAAGTTTTTCAGAGAAGCAAATTGTTTGCTTACGTCTTTTTTAGTTATTAGTCACAGTGTTAATATGAGTAGTAACTGGATGACTGCACAACGACAATGTTTAGATTGACTGATTGACTGACTGATCTTAAGTGTACACTTAGAATTCAAAACGGTCATTTGGATGAAATCTTTTTAAGAGCTACACATTTAAATTGTCCTTATTGTTGCCTTTAGGTAGCTATTTGCACCTAAAGAAACCATAATGGTACTTTAAAGCTGTATATAGTACCTAAAAATTATAAAAGTGTGCTTTTTGAAAAGGCTCCACGTCAGTGACAGTTTGTACCTTTTTTTCCAGGTGTACACTTTGGATCAGTCATTCAAGGCATTCTTGTACTGTAGATACAAGCACTGGTCTTGTTTAGTAGTGTAATTATCAGATTTTAATGGCAGTTTTGATGAATGACAGAATAAGTGGTCTAGAAATGCTAAGCTGCTTTGAGTTTAATATCTCTAGTTTTTGTGTGAACCTTTTTTTTTAGGTTGAGAGAGTTTTCTATTTTCCATTATAGAGAATTAACATTCAATTAAACAAAAATGAGCAGTAAAATCTTGCCATCGTCGCAGTTATTTCTCTTTTGACCAGTGAGATTGCACAAGGTCGAAAAATTGTGCATTTCAGATATTTCCTTGGAAATAATGCTTGAATATTCTCACGTGTTTCCTCTTAAGAGTTTTACAAATAATTTCGACAGTCAATCAAATGAGCTCAAACTCTTCTAATTAGATTTCTCCAAACCACTTTATCCAAGATATCCCTGGCTCATAATTTTTAGATGCTTTGTGTTTTCATTTCTTTCCTAATAGAATTAGGAATAAACATCTAATGCCAGGTTGATACCTTGATTAGAAACAGATAAAAGCAAATTTAAAATTGGGTACTGTTGCAGATTAAAGATTTTTCAGAAAGTCTGATTTCGTGTTGCTGCCAGTAACATTAGTATGATAGTGCTGAAGAAAAAAGTGAATAATTTTATGCAAAAATGCTCAAAATGCATCAAGAAAAGTAACTGTATTTCTATGTAAGAATTGAATTAAAAGGAGCTGTCAGACATCAAAACATTAAGTGCAATACATATGTAATCTTTTTTTCAAGTACATTAATATAACCAGTTTAATTTTAATTTCACTTATATATTTTTTATTAATAAATATTGATTTTCATAGATTGTTAATGACCAAGATTTAAAGAGGATTATATTATACTATAGTACTTGTGGATATGCGCATCAGTGGATATACACAGTGTTTGGACTTTCAGCAGTGAAAACTAAACCACTAAACTGAACTTAAACTCTGAAAACTAGACTGACACAGTTTTATTTCAATTTACTAGAACTTTGTCTTTGTCTAAAACTTTAACTTTATCTAGGTTAAGCTGCTTACGATCTAACCGCTATCAAAATCAAAATTAATTGAATTGAATTATAATATAATATAAATCATGTATGCAATATTTATATTATAATTTATGAGTTCAGATTTAGAATCAAAATCACAGATGACCAATTTAAAGATCACAGTACGGCCCAAAATATTGAGTTAACTGCCATTTCAATCTTTTATTTTGTCATTTATTTTATGTCCTTCAAACCAAGTGATTTAAAATATTTTATAGGATATATAATAATATTTTATCTATTTATTTAAGTGGAGTTCAGAATAAATTTAAATAATCACTAACACTGTCAATAACTTGCTGTGACCTGTCTTCGTTTTACTCCTAAACAGTTGCTCAGAAGCAATAAAACGATTCTTCAATAAATGTCCCGTCCTTTATATTCTTGAGATCCTCTTTTTTTTTAAATTTCATTTTTTATGGGTTGTTCAAAGTTCTGCATAAATAAGCGCTGTGTTTTCACCAGACCTGTTATTCTGGTGTTCACACAATAGGAATCTGGCAAGTGGTTATGTTGAACTGTCTGCTGTCACCTTATCTGATATATGAATGAATGCGTACATTTGAGAAGTACCTAGGTCATGTGCTGGTCCAATATCTTGTCATAACATAGTTCCCTTGAACATTTATATCGAGATGTTATGTCTCCACATAGGTGTGTGCGTGTGTGTGTGTGTGTGTGTGTGTGTGTGTGTGAGTGTGTGTTTGTGTGTGTTTTCAACCTGATGTACCAAATTCCAGTCTCAAACATTAGTGCAAAGTATACCTAAAAGGAAGCAATTTAATGATGAGGAACTGAGAAAATATTAATTGGAACAGAAAAATCAAGACATTAATGTGGTCTTATCAGTTTCACACTAATACTAAAGTTGTGTTCTTAATGATGCACAATACATTATGCACCTTTTACTCAAGTGTTTTAACTTCACAAGTTTATTTTGACATTCATCATTGGAGTTTGAAAATCCTGCCCCCTCTTCTACATATTTAAAGCTGTGCGTTCAACATTCAATTTTTTGTTTGAAAAACTGTATCAACCAGGTTTTTAAGGTGCTTTAAATCTCTTTGAATGTTTTCAATGTAACTGCTTGCACAATTTAAACGCAATAACGACATGAAATAGTGCAAAAGGGATTTAAAAGCACTTTGTAAAATAGCTTTTATTCTTATATATTCTTGTGATAATGAAAATTTAACCCTTTTATCATTTTAAAGCGAATGTGTGGATTGAAACTAATGAGTAATGTGGGGGTTGCCATGTTGGAATTTACCACAGAAACCTACTAATTTCCCACTGCCTACTAATTTCTTGTACAGTGTACTCGCTAAACTACATATTAGAAATGAACCCGCTTAGTGTACAGTTCACGGTTCTATTTAGAAATGGTTTATATATTGACCTTAATTTATAATATTGACCTTAAAATGGTTTTTAAAAAGTTAAAAACTGCTTTTATTCCAGCCAAAATAAAACAAATAAGACTTTCTCCAGAAGAAAAAATATTATCAGACATACTGTGAAAATTTCCTTGCTCTGTTAAACATAATTTGGGAAATATTAAAAAAAGAAAAAAAAGGGCTAATAATTCTGACTTCAACTGTATAACATATTTATTATTACATTTATTAATACACAACTTAAGCTAGTTTAAGCAGTGTATATCGTAAAAATCATTGGAGTGGTGTAAAGTTTAAGACAAAGCTACTTAAAAAAAAAAAGGGGAATTGACAGTAGTTTTGAAAGACATGATCCAGCATGCTTGCATGCCTTAGGAAACATTGAGTTTCAGTGCTTGAGTCTAACTCAATACGTGCTGCTTGTAAAGCACTACACACAACTACAAACTAGCAATGTATCTTATTATAATCATCTCATTTCAGCTAACTCTAAAACGTAAAACAATATTGATACACCGACAACGTCTGTTTACATACCTTTTTGGGAGTTTTAAATTCATGATTTTAATGCATTTATAATAAATTTGATTTATTAATTATTTAATGCAAATAAAACATTTACCTTTCTGGGTTTGGGTTTATACAAACTTCTGTTTTTGCAATTTGCATTTCACGTTCCACAGCCTATCCAAACACAACATACAAATGCAAATAATTAAAAACCAATATGAAAAGAAATGATGTTTTGGAGAATAATAAGGTCAGCAGCAGCATCATCATCATAATAAAATGCAGCATAGCTACAGTATTTTATGCGTTAAAACAGCAAGCAAAAGTTTAGTGGTTGCCGGGCAGTTGTTTTGGTAAGCGTGTTGTAGTATACAGTGTCTTCGGTCTCCTTATGTTGGGGAGAGATAAGACAGACACACTGTTATTTCTCACTTGCCCAAACAAAAGTCACACAGAGGACTAACAAACCCTGCTCTCTGCCCAGAGCATCCGCTTGTGCTTTTGAACTAAATCAAACCACAAAACAGCCCCTATAAAGCCAGGAATGCACCAGCTTACTTTGTACATCTATTATACTCTGTAATCAGATGTATAACTGTATATATAATCAAATATATTATATACAATTAGATACTGGAAATTACATTTTATACTGATTTATCCAGTGTTTTATTTTAGCTTGTTCAATCCATTCATAGAATATGGAGCTCAATGTTTATTTGTATTTAATATAAATATGTTTTGACCAAAATAAATGTTTGGATCCTTTTTTAGCCTCTTTGTATACCCATAAATATTGATGTCTTTCATTGAAGGAAGTAATCCATGGTTAAACTATTACTGTGGATTTTTTGTGTGAGTGATTAATGAAGAGTGGCGGGTTTTTGTGTCCTTGTTAAAATACTCATATCCTATTTCGGAAACACTGCTTCAAATGTCACTATTTGTTGGGCTTGTGGGGAACACTGATGGAAAAAATTTAGAGTAAAGATCATCACAGGAATGAGTAATCCTTATAGATTTAGTTTATGGTGGATGATTCATGCATCTTCCAAGGAATTCACAGCCGTTTTTCCAGTGCTTTCCTATGTTAATGGTGTGATTTTTAACCTTTGCAGTGCCTGCACATTATGGCGCAGTGGGCGCAAATGACCCAGCACATACAGTACATGACAACTGAGGTGCTGAATGAACTCTACCCAATCACTTTTCCTCTGGATATCAGACACTATTTGGCCAGCTGGATAGAGGGGCAGCAATGGTAAGCCATCACTGTTATGCATTAATTACATGCTTTTTTTAATGCTTATGTTGTTTTAAAGTTGACAATATTTTTTATTAATGTTGTTCTGAACTGACACCTCTTAATGTGATTTATTATAGAAAGGCTTTAGAGAAGCAAATGTGGCTCATTTTTTAAGTAAAAAAAAGATAAATAAATTGTAATTAGAGACATGGTAACACGTTACAATAAAGCTGTATTAGTTAATGTATTTAATAACACGGCCAAACAATGAACAATACATTTATTACAGTATGGATTCATCCTTGTTATTGTTATATGATAATAAAGTTTTTCATTGTCAGTTCATGTTAACTAATGTTAACAAGCATGAGTTTGGATTTTAATAATGCATTAGTAAATGTAGAAATATTCTTCATTATTGTGTTGATAAATATATTAACTAGCATTAACTATTGAACCCTTCTAAAGTGTGACCAAAGAAATGAATAGAGATGTGCCCATACCTGGTTGTAATTACTGTAATTATAAGATTCAATTTCCACATTATAAAAGCTTAAAGCTTATAAACTGAGAGGCTCAATGAAATCTATGCACAGCTAGAGTTTAAAGCTGACTATAAACTTTTGGTGAAAGCTTAATGTGAATATTTTCAATTTTACAAGGTTGTTTTTACAGCATCAATGTTGTAATGTAATTGCAATACATTCAGTTAAATAGACTTAAGCATTAATTTAGTTGTTCAAGCGTAAAACGAGATGAAAGACCATTGTAACCTCTAGCGCCGACAGTAGCAACAGGCTAGCACAGAATTTCCATTTAAAATACTGGGGTAAAATAAACTGTTATATTTTAAAGACATGGCGGGGAGGAAATGGAATTTAATGCAGTGCTTCTTGTCCGATCTGAGACCCACTTCATATTCTTCATATACTTCCTGTATATCTAACAGGCAGTAAATATCGCAGATTTTTAAAGAAATCAGATCCTAATCGTGACAATTTTGTAATGAAAAGACAGTTCACCGGAAGCCCGTGTGCATATTGCCCATTGGAAAAAGGGCATGTTTCTTATTTTTATATATATATATATATATATATATATATATATATATATATATATATATATATATATATATATATATATATATATAAAAAATAAATAAATAAATATATTAGTGGTGGGCCGTTATCGGTGTTAACATGCTGCGTTAACGCAAGACTCTTATCGGGAGATAAAAAAAATCTCGCCAATAATCTATTCTCAAAGTTGGGTTGGGAGCTGGGTCTGTTCTACACAAGCTATGATGACTTTCACCTTGATATTTTAGTGCGGGTGTATACCTGGCCAAATTGCACTGTAGGTGGCGAGAACGAGTCTTCGAACCTGTGTGTATTCATACTGTGAAATTACCACATCAAACGTGACGTGCCAAGATGAATGCAGTTCACTAGAGTGAATATGATTAATGTTAGCTCCACATCTTACTATCAGGCAACTGTAGAGTTTATGGGTTCGAGTAAAACATACAAATAAAATGGACCGGGTGCTTTTTAAAATGAATGACGGTGAATGAAAGTCAAACCGGTGAGCCGTCTGGCAAAAAAGTGCCCTTCTGAATCAAATCAGCAGGATGCCCTTCTGGATCTTTCACTTACTTCGAAGACACTACTGACTATGCTTACATGGACATCTGTAATCTAGTTATTTGCCTTGATAGACAATAATATAATTAAGGTGTTTACGTGAAGTGCTTTCGTGTAAGAGTTTCCTGTAATTTTGGGTGACTTTTACTGTGGTTCTGCAGCATACCTGCCAACACTCGTTTTTCCCGGGAGTCTCCCATAATTTAGACCCATCTCCCGTATTGTTCTGTCTCCCTGAAAACTCCCGGAATTCCACCCCCCCCCCCCCAACCCCTCAGCTCCTGGGCTTTTTGGTACAGTCCGGCCTGAAACCTTGTGCATGTTTGCGCACCAAACCCAACGTGCAACCACATTACAGCAGATTGTGCTGGAACTACTCTCTGCAAAGGGAAAGAATGCACATTGTTTAAATCTCCATATCACATTTAGGTAGGTTGAGTGAACATAAGTCTTTAATGTAATGACACCATAATGAAAATCTTAACATATGCAAACTTTTGAACCGCTTCATTCGTATTAATGCAGATGCTTTGTGTCATATGGGCAATAAGTGTATTATAAGGAAAAAAAAAAACTTTTTCAGGGCAGTACCAAATAAAATAAAACAAAACAATGCAATTCATAATATTAATTTTGTTTATTTTCATGTCCTAGAAATCACAATTCTCTTATGTTTACAGTTTTTCTGTGACCATGTATCCATGTAATAATAGTTTGAGGACATTTGACTACCACTGTAATGAGGAAGTGTGCAAAAACTTGGAAAATGCTTCGAAATGTGATTGTCATTTTGAATGCCCTTGAAAGTGAGGGGATAACTGCATATGTGCTTATAGTTGTTTATCTTTAACACTTGAATCATTCATGCACTAACAAATGCACATACAGGGAATTAAACAACATCTCCAACTATTTTTTAAAGTAGTACACAAACATGGTTTCTGCAAACTGAATAAGGAGGTAACTATTTAAGCCCCGGTCAGATCATACGATTTAGGCACGATTTTCTTGACGTAGGGTGTCGCGTGGATTCGTAAACAACAAATGGGCGTCGTGACACAAGATTCAATCGTTTCTTCTCGTGTAATGTGGCATAGTTCACGACAACCGATCCCATGCCTGGGACGCCTCACGACACCGTCGCAGAGAGTCTAGCATGTTTAATCTTTTCTCGTTCTTTACGACGATTTCCGTCATGTGTGTGACACGGCCCAATAGGAGAACGTAATTTATCAGTTATTTTAGTGGGTGCTACTGTTAATGAGCTGGTCAGGTAATCAAAAAACAGGCTGCATATTTAGAGATGGGTTGGTCATGGTTGGATATGATCAGTCATTGCCTATGCAAACTTTAACTACTTTCTCTAAAATATTAAAGTGTTTTAAGCAATTTGATCTGACTGACTGGCACAAATATGCCGACATCTCCATTCTGAGTTCTCTCTTCCAGGGGAACCAGCAGGATTTTTTTTATATTACGCACATATCTAGCACCCATCATCATCCCTTATTCTTATTTCAATCTCAAAAAACACTGATGCTTGCTGTCAAAGGCTACATTTATTCATTGTCGCGAGTGAGACCAAGAAAATGAAAGCACATCATTGTATTTTAGTAATTTAAATGATTAAGTACAATAATTTATAATTAATATAATAATACAAGAAAAAAATAATAATTAGGCTAATTTTACTATATTTTTGTTGGTCAGTTATTTACAAAATAAACAAGAATAACATCTGAGGTGAAGTGCTTCAAAACCAGTCCGCTATAGCCTATGCTTCAGCGCCAAAACACGAACTGGTTTGTTAAAAAAAAAATAGCCTAAATAAAATTAAGTGAAATATTCAGAGAAGCCTGTTTGTCACTGTTAGTGACAAAACCATCCATTGCGCCGGTAAATTACAATTTAATTCGTTTAATCAAGTAAGAATCACTGAGCGAATCACTGGTACAACCCTTCCAACTCCCCAAGAACTGTACTTATCCGGAGCGAGCAAAAGGGCTGCCAAAATCACTCTGGACCCCTCACACCCAGCACACTGCCTCTTTGAACTTTTATCTTCTGGTCGACGCTACAGAGCACTGCGCACCAGAACAGCCCGACACAGAAACAGTTTCTTCCCTCAGGCAATCCATCTCATGAACACTTGATGATAATAATTGTGGAACCAACATCACTACTTGCTATACACTTTTATACACATATACACTTATTTAACAACACACTTTACATGCCAATTTGCACATAACAGCTGCTCATATAACGTTGTATATAGTAATATAGCTGTACTTGTCAATTTGTATATTTGCATTCACTACTTACTTGTATTTTCGGCTACAAGCGACACAGCTCTCATCTTTCCAACAGAGTTTGTTCTAATAAAAGCCTGTCCTGCTTATTCAAATGTGTCATTAATAGTAATAGTTTAATATAGGCTTCTCTGAAAATGTGAATATTTAACTTTAATTTTATTAAGGCTAGATTATTATTATATTCACCAAACCAACACAATCTCACGGCAACTGGTGTTTAGGCGATGAAGCATATAGCAGACTTGTTTTGAAGCACTTCACTTAAAAGGTTATTCGTTATTCTTTTTTATCTAGTAGTTAACTGACCAACGAAAAATACATAACAATTAAGATACAAGTTATAGCTAACGAAAGTCGTTTCAAAAATATATTTTTTCCAAGAAACATATATGTATTATATTTTTGATTGTGCCCGTCCAACTGTGCGGTGATGATTTGTTCCGATCTGTGAAAAAGAAGGATTTAATTAATTCTTCACTGCTTCACAGCTGCTGGTGTTCTTTCATTTCACGTTCAGGCAAGGGAGTGTTTAATAGCAACATTGGCAGAAAAATATACATTTAGATTTCAAAGAAAATATATTAATATTAAAAAGGAAACATAAAAGTTTAATCCTATCAATGTCATTATGAATGCCTTTTAAATAGTTATTAGTTGTTAGCCAGCATTAGTGTTTGAGATTGAAGTTTATTAAATTAAATTGAGATAAAAAATATTGTTATAGCAACACTCCAATACACCACTTATCTCATTTTTGATTGCGACTTGTAAAAAGCATTTACGTCCTTGTCCTTTTTTATGAGCCATTTTCCAAAACTTTAAAGACACCTGACTCTTCATTTGATAAACACTTTATTCGCGACACACACTCTGACAATTTTAAGTTAAGTCATTTAATTCATTTAAGTCATAAGTTTACATACAACTTGTAGTTAGTTGTCTGCAAGCATCAGTGTTTATTGAAATTGAAATAAGATAAAAAAAACAAACAAATTGAAATTAAGATAAAAAAATATAGATATTGTTATAGCAACATTTGTGACTGCTTTGAAATTATGCTCGTCGTAGACGTCACAGCCAGGATGACTGATCGTGTAGAAACGTGTAGTCTGGCACATTTGCTACCCACGACAAGTCAAGATTTTATCAAGAAAAAATCGCATGATCTGACATAGTGACTTTTGTAGCCGACAATAATAATCGTGTGATCTGACCAGGGCTTTAGTGTGCATGTCTAAAGCATGTCTAAATCTTTTATAGGAACACTCCACTTTTTTCCCCTCCCCTACACTGAAAAAAATGGTTCATTGCAATTTGTTGCAAACAATTTATATAAGCTGAATTTAAACAAACAAATTAACTTGAACATTACTCATTTTGTTTGTTTAAATTCAGCTCATATAAATTGCTTACAACCACATACCTAGACAAAAAAGTAAATTCAATAAATACTTTTTTCAGTGTAGAATTAAAGGGAAAATAACAACTTTTGTCTGTAACTGTAAAATACAGGGAAAACAATCTAAACTCTTTGTTAATTTTTGATAATTTGCTCATTTTTTGCTAATGGACTAATCCAATTCAGTGATCTATGCTAAGCTAGCCTAAAAGTGCTACTACCAGATTGGAGATCAGCTAAATGTATAAAAAAAAAATGTAAAACTCAACTGTTTAACTCTAGGGGACTTGTAAAATTAGTCTATTTTTTGTGGGCTTTGCTTTGAAAGGTTATGTATGTGGCTGTTTTAATGTGAAAAAAGTTAACTATGGCCTGCAGGGGAATGCTTTGTTAAACCCAAATGACTAAGATCATCTTTAAAAGGAAATGGTGACCGAAAACAACAAATAAAATTGAAATACACTTCAGGTGTGGTTGAACATGAATTCCCAGTATGTGAAAAAGTTAGCAAAGTTAAATTACGTTGGAAAGAATAAAAAACAGGATGAGCTAGTCGTGAATGGCACTGTTTCCTGTCAGTTTATGACAGTTTCTAAGGATGACTCAGTACAGCAGTGATTTAAAACCATCATGTATTTGCAATGTTTGATTTAGGGATAGCTTTGATGTGGACAACATGGAGCAGGAATCTCAGGCTCAAATACTGTCGGATCAGATGGTGATGTTGCTGCATCAAGTGGCCAAGCAGAACCCTAATCTGGTGGAGAGGGTCAAACTACAGCATATGAGCAAGAACTGGGTGTGTACAAAAATAATAACATTTCTAATTTCTGCTGGCTTACACCATGTCATAACTACACGTGAATGTTTGCCGCAATGCAAAATTGCTATGGTCCTGGAATCTTGTTGCATCTCAGGTTGTTAGGACACTCTTTAAAATATGTTCTTTATTGAAATCAGTGGTTTCCATTTTTCAGGAACCAATGATTTACCAGTGATTTTACAGTGTTGAAAAAGGATCAGTAGAATATTGAAATGTTCATTAAACTAAGTTAGTTCCTTAATAACAGTCAGTGTATACTTAGTGTTCTTTCACACTTGGTTCAATTACATGGACCAAACCCAAGTTTGATTGTCCCCCATTGCCACCTTCTCAGCTGGTTTGTATTCATACTGTCTTTTTTCCTTCTGAACCCCGGTATACTTGCGTCATCAAACTGCTGTTATGTATACGGCTGTTGCTAGGTGATGGGCACAAAAGCAAAGTGCCGAAATAGAGACGTCCGCATATTCGGCTTTTTGTTACCAAAACCAAAATACTGAGAGCCACTTGCCTCTATCTGCCAAAAAAACCCATTAAAAACGTTCAGAACATCACGCGATGTCTGCAGAAGTCGTTTTTGGTGGAGACAAGCAAACATTATTACTGTTTGCACTGGTCAGTTCCGCTTGTTGCCAAGGTACAGTACGTGATACACAGACATACACAAAAGAATGGACATAATGAAAACTAAAGTTTGTTGTAGAGTTGGTGGTTCATTTCTGTTATTTGGAACGATTGCATTCATACCAGAAGTGAACCAGACCAGAGTTCACGTGAACCATACCCCAGTATATCTCTTTCAGGTAGACTTGGGTACAGTTCACGGGTGCGCACCTGAGTTCAGAAGACACAGTCACACCAGCTAAACCTACCGTACTTTGACGTCAAACGAACCAGGGTGTGGACCAGAAGTGCTAGTGTGAAAGCACCCTAAAGGCTCTTTAGTGATTAGTGAACTTTTTTGAAGTGTTCACAATATCTTTTGGGCAGTATAAAAGATAATTATAATGTTTTACAAACAACAAGATGGCCAAGAAAGAGTCACTGTTTTGATTTATATATATACAAGTACTTAAGAGTCTGTGACTGGATCTTTATTTAAATGATTTTGTATTTTGGGCTTAAGTTTTGTTTGTCTACAATTCTTTTTAACTATTATTAAATACTGTCATTAGTTCCTACACTGTAAGACCCAACAGTCAACTTTATCAAATGAAATGATTGTAGTTAACTCAATTTACTTAAAGTTAATTCTACTCATTTGAAAAGAGTTTTGAACTCAGTGTTGAAGGTAATGAGTTAATAAATACCTCGTTACTTCAACTTAAATGGAGTAAGTTCATAGTACTCATATAGATTAGTTTAACTCAAATGGTTTGTAGCAATCGGTTTCCTCAAACGTTTTAAGTTGCCTTAACTTCTTAGGTTTTACAGTAGTCTTACAGTAGTACAGTAGTTGGTTTGAGTTCTCTTCATTTGAGTTTTACTGTGCTAAAACTGCTTCGTTGACTCAAATGGATGAAGTTCACAGTACTCATTAGGATTAGTTTTTGAACTTAAATGTTTTTTTGCAATCAGTTTCCTCAAATGGATTGAGTTACCTTAATGTTTTGGGTTTTACAGTGTAGTAGTGTGAAGACTTTCCCATGACTTGTCCAAGCTCTTCTTCTGTCTAGGCTGAACTATTGTAATGTTCTCTTGAGTAAAAAAAATGTTTTTTTAAATCATGGAATATGACCATGGGATGTCTGACATGACTGTTTCAAACTGCACAATGCATCAAATATGCATATCCAAACTCATATTTGAGGGTACTTGAAATGAAAAATGGATAAGTCCCTTTTTTGATGATCCACTGTTCATCAATGTGTGGCATGTCCAGATATGTTGTATTAATTATACCAAAACTAAGAGTTGTCTTTCTTTTATTTATCATACACCCAGTGGATTTCTCACTATTGGCAGCCTGCCATGTTGACGTAGAGCACATTGTTTGTATTCCCTCCTATTTTCTATGTAACCTGCTGAATTGTTTCTGTGCTTAGAGTGTGCTTTACCCACAACCCATGCAACTTGTGAGGACAATTCAAGAGATTCTAAGGAAAGAAAGACTCATTTTATCACAGGCTGTAAGTACAAAACCCTTTTCATTTGCAATATTTGGGATGTGTTGACAAAATGCTACAGAAGAATTAAATTTAAGTGTTTAATGTATTATTTGTATTTATTATGTTGTTTAATGATGTTTGTGTGTGTTTAAAGAATATGCAGTTCCCCCCCTTTGCACCTCCACCTACCAATGGCATCCCACAACAAGCATGGGAGGAGAAAAAGACAGATGTGGACAATCTAATGTCCAAAGTTATGGAAATTCAGAATCGCCGCCAAACACTTCATCAGCTTCAAGAGGAATTGAATTGGGAGAAAGAGACGATTCAAGGTATGAGGTCCAAGTTGTTTTGTCAGCTTGCGGCAAAAATAATGACTTTAGAAAGGGATCAATGCCACATTTAATTATGATAAATGTGGGTAAAGTTGATCTTTACTATTACTTTTTACACCAAGTTCTGGTGAAACGAAGTGAGAAGTTTCTAAGGAATAAAAAACAAGTTTTAACTTTTTTTAACGTGTTTCATGTTTGGTCTGAATTAGCTGTTGATTATTATAAATATGAAAATTGTCCAAAACATTGTCAAACGATCAAAGGACAAATTTTAAGCTACGTTGTTGATAAAATGTTGTCATTAATTCCACATTTATGGCTTGTTGTATGAATCTTTTTTGTACTTTTCTGTCAAAGCACAGCCAGCTATTAAGCTTCTTTTATTATTAATTATACCTAAAGGACTTAATAAATATAAATAAATAAATAAATAAATAAATAAATAAATAAATAAATAAATAAATAAATAAATAATATAAATAAAATATATATTATTTTAAAAACTGGGTTACACTATAATACAGGTCTTTGTTACAGTGTAGTTGAATGTTATTTTATCTATTATTTATTACAGGAAGTACAATGCAACATTTCTGGGTCAAACTGTAAACTGTGATCAAAGTGTCTTACTAAAAGTTAATATTTTATGAAGCATGCTGTCTCTCAAGCAATCAAAACCTACTTTCTTAATTGGCCAATAACATTTATATATTGCCTTACAGTAGTTATGTGCATGTGCCTCGTGCATTTTTTTGTCAATGAAAATATTCCTAAAGCTCACTTGGCACAGTCCATTTGATAGCTTGTTTTGTGCAGCTTCGTTGACACAGTTAGCAGAAAACTGCGCAGCAACACAAGGGAGAAAGTCAATATGACATTACCTTAGAGCAGTAGAAGTGTAAATAGTCATTTCCGTCATGGAGGCTCCAACAAGTCTCGCCTTGAATTGCAGTGCAACTGTATTTGATGATGTAATACTGCTATGCCAATTATGCTATGAAGCATAAACTCAAAGATTAGAGTTACTGTATATAAATGGTCAGATTAACTTTTCTGTCTTTATGATTGTGTGGAACGCATTAAATATAGATCAAATTTAGATGATAGCTATTGGGCTATAAGTATTTATACTTTATTTATACTTTATGTTTTATAAGTATTTACAATACATTATCCAACTCTTCTAATTCCAAAAATGTTAGCGTTTACTCCTCTTGAAGGCTTTTAAGGTTTATCTGAGTCAATTATTGGTTATGCTACATTTTAATTTAAAAGTAAAATAAATAGCCATTTTGGTCTGTGTTAATTAATCAAGATTATGAAAGTGTTGCTATATGCAGCAATTTATATTGGTTAATGTGTTGTAATTTATTATGCAAATACAGTTACAAACTGAAATAACAAAATCTGGGTTTCTGTGGGGTCTTAAAATGTCTTAAAACTCAAAATCAAAATGGTCTTAATTTTTTCCTTGTTCATGTATTACTACCCAATCTGGCCAAAACCCATATAATCACCAACAATCCATCTCAATAAAACTTTTAACCCTTTATTTAAAAAAAGTCATTTTTAACTCTATTTATCATAACGGTTTTGTAAGGATGGCTATATCTCTCCATAATATTAAACCCTGAAAACGGTGATGGAGCTCCACACGAGACAAGACCACGAGAATAGCACTAAAACAATAAACTTTCTAATCTGAGAAGAAGATCAGCTAGAAAACCAGTTGTTCGGGTTGTCTTGATCATGCATCCTGAGCCCCCCTCTTTGACTTTACCTTCTCCACCAGAGCAGCACACTCACATTCCACACAGAATGTTTAAGTTTTTACTATGGTGTATCTTGTGGCTTTATATTCATGTTTGGTGTCATTTTAAATGTCTCTGTGTGATTGGTAAAGTGGTCCTAATTTCACTATAATATTTTACAATCTCCCTTATATCAGTTAATTTGGGTTTTGACTTTGATAAGATCTTTGCCAGATGCTCCACTCCAGGGAAAATGGTCTTTACATCAACTCATGACCAGGCAAGAGTCTTGGTGAAGCTTTTATTGTCTTGAATTTATGATGATTTGAGTATTTAGGCAAAGGGTGCAGAAGTGTCTGGGGGATTCTGTAGGCAGGATACCCCATTGCAGTTTGTGAGTCTCTGAGCTCTGCATCAGGACTTATATGCTGCAATGTATTTCTACACGGTCAGGTATTAATCTCTAACTTAAATGTATCTTCGAATAATTGATGTTGTACAATCTTGATTGGCTTATTTTGTTTAGTTATGTGAATTGGAATGGAAAATCTTTGCCTGACAAATCAATGTAAAATTCTTGTTTAACTTTAGTATCTCCTGAAATCTTTTAAATCTAGTAGATTGTTTAGGCTGATGTTTCCGGCGCCTACGACCAGGATTAGTCATACATTCAGGATCAATGGATGGAGCATGGGCACAGCATTAGAGACCTGGTGATTTCTGACAATCACTGACTTAGTATGATATAATCTAGGGACTAAATCAAACTTTCTTTAAGTATGTGCAAGCATGGGGCGGCCTATTGTTACTTAACGGAAATTAGCTTCCAGTTATATTCTCTGACTAAGCTAAATCAAACTTTCTTTAAGTATGTGCAAGCATGGGGCGGCCTATTATTACTTAAAGGAAATTAGCTTATCGGCTGAGAATCGGTACTGGCGAGGATGTGTCCGTGAGCAGATGAAACTGGCCAGCATACTGACTCTAAGCGACTTCGGGTAAACGATGAACCATTAATTGAGAATAAGGATTTATTAGGTTAACTAACCTAAATTAGACCTAATCACAACCTATAAGCTAATCAGCTTGAATTAGATGAATCTAAATCTAAAATTATTATAAATTGGAGTCAGATTAAAATTCGGAGTTGGAAACAAAATAAATTTTAATGAATAAAAATATTTCTTTTCACATGTGCTAAAAGGCTTACATGCATTTAATCTTCACCCATGCTGTTAGTTCCGTCATAGGAAAAATAGATGGGCCCTTACAGTTGAATTATTTTCCTTACAATAACATTTGTTTAAAAGTTCTCCATGTATTTACTGCTGAGGACACCGGCCTGGACAGATTGTTGTGCATAGATTTAGTGTACTATAGTTTTAAACCTTTTAAAACATTTGTTCATTTTTTTTTTTTTTAAAGAAAGTTTATGTTGGGAAAAAGTGTATGTTTACAAGTAGAGCTTGCTTGTTTTTACACAATATTTAAAATGTTTAGCTAAGAAATAAAATGTAAAATATTTTAATTGTTTATCATTAATGTAATATTGTATTATTAAATGTATTAAACTATATTTGTTTTGATAGGTCAAATAAAAATCTTTTACATCTGGGCCATTTGAAAAATTCCTTAGCCTTTAGCTCTTTATGAGTCTCTAGTTTCATAGTTTTTTCACTTTTATACTCGAACTTAAGCTAGTACATTCAAATTCTCTCTGAATTTTTTTCTGGCCTAATGAAATAATTTAAAGGGATAGTTCACCCCAAAATAAACATTTGCTCATTATTTACTTACTCTAAAGTGGTTTTAAACCTTTATGAGTCTCTTTTTTCTGAACACTAAAGCAGATATTTTTAATAAAACTGAAAACCAGTAACCATTGGCTTCCATAATAAGAAAAAAACAAGTACTATTGAAGTCAAAGGTTACCAGTTCCCATATTTGTGTGTGTTCATCAAGTGAACAGAATGAGTGAATGATGACTCCATTTTGAGGGAACTATCCCGTTACACATTCATTCATTCATTTTCTTTTTGGCTTAGTCCCTTTATTAATCTGAGGTCACCACAGCAGAATGAATCATCAACTTATCTAGCATATGTTTTACACAGTGGATGTCCTTCTAGCTGCAAGCCATCACTGGAAAATACCCATACACACTTAATCACATACATACACTACGGCTAATTTAGCTTATTCACTTCACCTACAGCACATGCCTTTGGACTTGTGGGGGAAACCGGAGCACCTGGAGGAAACCCACGTGAACTGGGAGAACATGCAAACTCCACACAGAAACGCCAACTGACCCAGTCAAAGCTCGAATCAGCAACCTTCTTGCTGTGAGGCGATCGTGCTACCCACTTCGCCACCATGTCGCCCCACTCCCTTTAAACACTGTTTATTTATTTACTTTTAAGTGTAATAATTTGCATGAATTGTGAATCGAGTTAATATTTACTTGTTTATATTCATTGCTGATATCTATAGGATAGTATGTAGATACAAATTTATTCATGTGCTATAATGTTATGGAGATATTTGAGAACTCTGTTATTGATTTAGTTTGTTGCACTTTAAACATGTCTTTTTTAAAAACTGGATAAATTTTGTTAGCATTAAAGGGTTACTTCAGTCACACTTTATTTTGATGGTTTATTAATAGTATTAGTAGACTTAGTAGTCTGCTTAATAGCTGCTGATACTGCTCCTTCAACAGACTATAAGAAACTTTGCAAGTACATGTCAACTTACAGTAACCCTAACAGGGCTCAAAATGAAATTTTTTACTTGGTAGCACCAGTGCTTCCAACTTAAAAAATTTAGGAGCACCAGAAAAAAATTTGGAGCACCACCAAATTTTTTTGAGCACTAATAAAAATTAGATATTAATGGATTTATCGTATTTGAAAACAACATCAATCAGGACTAACAAAAACCAGAAACAACTAATCTAACTAATTCTGTAATGACTTATTGATATTTGCGCAATAATTCCAAAATAAATGTCTAATAATTATAAAATATTAATAATGATGATGATGATAATTATACGGATGATATTAATGATGATATTAACAATGAATTACATTTCTCATTATCATGCTGCTTTGAATGTGCTTGAATGTGAGTTATCTGCTATGAAAAGTCCTACTGTTACATTATGACAAATACATCTATGGTTTGCATCAAACAAAAATTAAAGCATTGCAGTAATAAACAAAAATAATTGTTTTAATAATCGAGCTTTCATTTTTGGCTGAAAATCCCTTTAATCACACACAGTAATCATAACACAAGATAAAAAACAACTATATTATTATTGTGACAGCCTCCGTGATTTTGGTTACGCAATCAGAATGCACACTTTCTGCCTGTCAGTCACTTTATGCATTCACAATCACAGGGAAGAATCTATATGTGGGCAACCAGAAGCATGATTAATGAGCTTGGAGTTGTTGTTATGAGCTTTAGGGAGCAAAATATCTACAAAAAAAAGATCAGAACAAAAATGATGCGGGCAGAGTGAACATCTGTATAGCATTCATTCCTGTATTGAGCAAAGATTTTCGAAATGCTTGACGTTTTAAAGCACAGATCTTGATTACTTCTGCTCAACAGATAAAATAAGATGGTTTTGCTAAAGAGGCAGGATGTATGTAATTGGATGGCTCTGGTGGAAGTCAGAGAATCTGGTAACATTGCTCACCAAATGTTCATTATTAAGGTCAAAAGGTGAAAAGAAGTTTAAAATACACAAGCCGTAGTCTACTGTTATCATACATCCTGATCCACAACTGCATATAATGTGATCACCACCGATCTTTCTGGAAACTTTTCTTTATTGGGCTGTTTTAAATTACCAAATCAGTCATGTCATAGTTAGTGGTGTAAAGTAACAAATTACAAATACTCTGTAAACTACTGTGATTGGGTAGATTTTCTCAGAAATTGTAATATAATAAGTAGTTTTAAAAATGTGTACTTTTACTTTCCCTTGAGTACATTTTTTGTGCATTTACTCACACATTTGAGTAGTATTTACAACAGATACTTTTACTCGCACTACATTTTTGGGCAAGTACTTTTACCCAAGTATGATTTTTCAGTACTCTTTCCGCCACTGGTCATGGTACATATGGACAATATGAACAAAAAATATTTCAATGTATTTCTTGTCAACTTCTTCTTTTCATTTATAAGTATACATCCTTTCCTGTCATTCAGATCTGCAACACATTCCAAAGAAAATGTGTAATAAGGTGAATTGGTTTGATGTGTGATTTGAAACAGCTGATGTCAAAAGGTGATTGTAATTATGATTTGGTACAAAAGCAACATCCAAAAAAGCTCTATAGTTTTAAGAGCAAAGATGGGACGAGGATCGCCAGTTTGCTAACAAATACGTGAAAAAATTATTGAAATGTTTAAAATCAATGTTCCTCAAAGAAAGATAGGAAGACATTTGGATATTTCACCTTCAACAGTCCATTCATTTCATTCATTTTCTTTTCGGCTTTGTCCCTTTATTAATCCGGGGTTGCCACAGCGGAATGAACCGCCAACTTATCCAGCACATGTTTTACGCAGCGGACGCCCTTCCATCCGCAACCCATCTCTGGGAAACATCCATACACTCTCATTTACACTCATACACTGTGGAGAATTTAGCCTACCCAATTCGCCTGTACGGCATGTCTTTGAACTGTGGGGGAAACACGAACGCAGGGAGAACATGCAAACTCCACACAGAAACGCCAACTGACCCAGCCCAGGCTCGAACCAGCGACCTTCTTGCTGTGAGGCAACAGCACTACCTATTGCACCACTGCATCGCCATCTTCAACAGTGCATAACATAATTAAAAGATTTAAGGAATCTGGAGGAATTTCAGTGCCCAACACATAGTTCCACAATCCACAAATGCCAGTTAAAACAGTACTGTGCCAAAAGGAAGCCCTATGTTATCAGTGTCCAGAAGTACCCTTGACTTCTCTGGGCTCAGAGGCATCTAAGATAGACCATTAAACAGTGGAAACATGTACTGTGGTCAGATGAATCAGTATAGATCATCACACAGTGGAAACATGTACTGTGGTCAGATGAATCAGTATTTTAGGGATTTTTGGGGAAAAATGGACCAAAGAAGAAAAGGATCATCCAGACTGTTACCAGCAAGAAGTCCAAGAGCTAAGGCATGCAGTTTTGTGGCTGGATGAAATGCATAAATGCGAGCAAAGTGGAATCATAACATGAGCTACTAGTAGTCACGGAGTCACGGGCCACATTTTTGAAGAGACACTGATTTAACGTGCTTACCATTAAGTGTGAGGTTACCATGTTTTGGGAAAATTTGCTCATCCATTTTTCTAGCAGCAGCTCATTCTGTGGAGATCAGAATAACAACCTACAATTTCCCACATTTTAATGATAAATATTATGTCATTTCTGGAAAAAAAGTCAAGAGTTTATAAATTGTTCATAAATTGTTTATAAATTCATTCTCCACAATATGTCATATGGATTTGGTTTATACAAATGTGTCCTTCAGTGCTGTAAAATGACAAGGCTGGCAGAGGTTTTGCATGCTTATGACACAGCCACATAGCAATAAGTGATAACCTGCAGTCGTTACTTTAAAGAACTATTTCTATTAATGTATAATAGTTTTGGTGGTATACATTCATACGTTTGGGTTGATTTGGATATGTAAAACAATTTTAGGAGACATTAAACTGTTTCAGACATCTGTATTAATTCATGAAGATATGTTTTCATAAAAAAACAGATTTATGAACAAAATGAAACAAACTTTGAGCTTGAAAGATGCTCAGATGCTCGCTGCTGAATTTTTTTATGTGCTTTTTGAGATAGAAACTTAATAATAAGTAAACACCACTTGTTTTAAACTACTGTGCAGTGGCTGATAACCACAGATTAGTCATTTACAGAAATGTATAAGCATAAAATGAAGTTGACAAGTGAATAGCAACACAAACGAACTGTTCTTGACAACTGAACCGAGTTATCGTAATCAAGCCTTTAGCTGATAGCAAGGTGTATGTAAAGGACTTTAACTGTGTAAATGATAGTTTCACATAATTATTTTCTAGTCAGGGTGCGCACAGCCAAACATTCATCTCAGTATATCCAGTAAACAATTTCCTGCTCTCTCTACAGGTCACAATGAGATGGAAAAAGGTGCTAAACAGAAACGCATTCAGCAAATTGAGTACAGCGCGACAATTTGTGCACAGGTAAACACACTCAAATGCATGCATGAACATCAAATAGCTCACTGAATTAAAGGGAAAGGAGCAGTATTACATGTGTGTGTGTTTACAGGAGCGTGTACAGTTTCTTTGCGATGCCGTGGGAGCTCTGGAGCAGTGCCAGTCCTCTTTAATTCTCAAAATTGAGTCCTGGAGGTGGGAACAGCATCGATCAACCATTGGCATGCCCTTTGATGACATCCTCGACCATCTGCAGACATGGTGAGAACAATTGAAGCTTTTTTTTGTTTCAGTTGTATAACTGCATGAATGTTATCAGCTAAATCTTTCCCTTTTACAAGTGTATTTTCTCTCTAAACAAGCTGGCTTCTTTTATTGCATTTAGTTCGTTTATTTACGTTTATCTCTTTTGTAAAAAATTCATAGAAATTCTGCTTGTGAATGTAAAAGGAGCGCATAGCTTGCTAGCGAACAATGTTTACTTTGGGCCACCTTCAAACACTCTGTATGTGGTTTTTGTTGTCAGCATTTGTTCAAGAAGCATATTCGGGCAACTTAATACCTTCTCATGTGCAATCATGTTAAAGTCACATGTTAACCTATGTACAATTTATTTTCACAATTCCTGATTTTAATTTCAATAGCGCTTTTTTGATATAATGCACGAATACAGCACAATGACACACATTCAGATTCCTTTTCGGTTTACTTTTTCAGAAATGTTTTTTAAGAAATTTGCGAAGTGAAGTCATTTCAGGGTTTGTAAACTAATATGGCCTACTGTGTTTGCGCAGAAAACTATACTGAGCTGAGTGCTTTTGAATCTTGCATTTGAATTTTTTCATAAATCACCTGAATGTTGAAATTGGCAAGGCTTAAAAAAGTGCAAAAGGTAAACTTTGTGATGCAGTGGACCCATTGCACTAGTGACAAATACGTTCACAATCGGGTCATCAGGCAGTTCTTGAGTTCCGATATTGATCAATATTGTTGTTCTGATTGCAGACCATTAATCACCATAAATGACTGATGATAATCACAGGATTATTAGGTGTATGTTTATAGAGTAATTCACAATGACTTTCAAATGCATGTAACAAAGCGATCTGCTTTAAAATTAAAATGCTATTACGTATTAGTTGGCTGCGCTGGTGAACATGGTACAGAGTTCATACAGTCATGGAAAACATGGAAAAGCCATGGAATTTTGACATGGCATTTTCCAGGCCTGCAAAAGTTTTGTAAATCAGAAAAACCCACAAAGTTTTGGAAAAGTCATGAAGAACCGATATCTGTATACTTGAATATACTGTAGGTTAGTTGTCTTTACTTCTTTTCTGTCCTTGACCAATCATATACTCTCACATTATTAGTGCGGTGTAAGATATAAATATAAATTTCAACTGAATAGATTGTTGCGTGTTTTACGATATGCTGTTATAAATTCGAACATGAATTGTTTTTCTTTTGCCACACATATGTAGACATCGCATGAAACGTTAGGTGATGAAAATTTATTTGAAAGTCTTGGAAAAATCATGGAAATGTCATGGAATTTATTAGTTGAAATGTGTATGAACCCTTATGGTATAACATGGTATAACATCACTGTAATGGTAACATACCACTGATGGTGGTATGTAAACAAATAAATCAAAATAAAAATTGGTCTATAATAGTTAAATAAATAGTAATATATTTTATTTATAATGCGCTTTTCTGAAACCCAGAGTCCTACGACAACAGAGAAATCAAACATGCAATAAAATACAAGGATTCAACATAGAAAAATTATTAAATATAAACACATGAGTTTTTAACTTGGGATTCTCCGGTCGATCAGCCACAGATTGGTATCGGCCGTTAATCACATTTAATGACTCGATCGGTACTCGCTAATCTGGTCGATCTCATGAACCGATTACAATTGTTCGTTTACAAGTTTACAAGCAGAAGACAAACAAGAACTGAAATCTTTTTACATATCAGAACTGAATGTTTTCAACAATATTGCAAGTTCATTAAATCCTGGCTGGAAATACTAGGGAAATAAAAAAAATTCTAAAACTAAAATATATATTTTTAAACTTGAATATTTAATAATATAACTTATTGTAATATCCTTATTGTAATAAGCAGTAGTTTATTTCCTCACAGTAAAGAAGTAATGGATTTATAGGTGTGCATTTTAATTCCATACACACTCCAAAATTCATTGAGACATGTTGAATTCTTTATCCATGATTTGCATGATATGTTTCTAAATTGCTTTGTTCGTGATTTTTCTTGCCAATTTATTAAATCTGTTTGATCTATTTTGTTCTGTAAAGTTGCTTCTGACCTTGACATGTCCACACTAAATGGCTATAAGAGACTCCCCCATTGATTTTAATATACAGGGTGTCTGTTAAAGGGTGAGTATCAGCAGTTATTTACAAAGCTTTGTAATTCACAAAAAACATGATCAAACAAACCCAAAAATGTAAAAAAAAATTTTATGTTGAATGTGTAAATGCAGGATGTGATAAATGAGGTGCACGTGAGCCTATACATTTCAATTAAGCCATAATACAGGTGTGTATTCTGTCCTGCGATATGGTCTCTTCCAGAAATCATCCCTCACGTCATACCATCATTTTTTTTATGGATTTATTAGGCCATAGCCTGAGTGTTTAGAAATGGTCTCTTCTTGACAACAATTTACGCCTTTTTTGTGACTATATGACACTTTTCTCTTCAATTAATGTACTTTGTTTCACTGACAGACTGAAACATGTAAATATGAGGGACATGAAATGATGATTAAATGATCCTTTACAGTGTTTAGAAAGACACTTGTGTTGATTGCTTCACAAACTGGATTATAATTGGTTGTCAAATGAACCACTAGAGTAACATAACTATTTATGGTACTAAAGTTAACAAAATTATATTCTTCATGTAAGTTAAATGTATGGGCTGCATAAACCCAAAGTTAAGCATAAGCTTGAAAATGGCAGCTGATAAGGAGAATATTGTAAACGCACAAAGGGCAGCAGAATGATGTTCTTTTAAAATATGTTGTGTTCAAATCCTGTTGCAACAGGTTTGTCTTCATGGCTGAGTGTTTGCTTTCTTTGTGCTTCTGAAACGTCAGAGGTTTAACAAACTGTACGTAACTTGTCACATGTACATGGCCTCAATAACTTATTCTCTCTGTAAATGCATGTTTATTATATTATGCATATCTATGCACTCTGTATTATAATTTCATGCATTTTTCATTTTAACATATTTTAACCACATTGTCTTTATTACATTTTTGGGCTGCAGGAGTGAGCAGTTGCTCATTGTGAATGGTAACCTGAGACAGGAGCTCATGCTGATGAAAGTGGACCACGGAGATGCTGAACGGCTTCGAACTTTGGAGGAAAACCTGGCACGTTTACTCAAGACTCTCATTCAGAGGTAAACAGGCCTCTGAGTTCATAGAATGATGAGATCTCAGTTGTTATTAGTAGTACACTGTAATCCTCAGAAGTATAACAGAGTAGTTATAAGTCAATCATGCAATAAAAGTCAACTCTGTCTCTTTCAGCTTTTGATATTGTGCTTTCTTTGTCTTGGTTAATCAGTTCATTGGTAGCAGAGAAACAACCTCCCCAGGTCATCAAAACTCAGTCCAAGTTTTCCACCACTTTACGCTATTTGCTGGGAGACAAGATGGCCCCTGGAAAACCTGTCCTACTAAAGGCTCAGATTATCACCGAGGCACAAGCAAGAAACCTAGGTCAACAAGGTGTCATTCCCAAGTAAGCAGGCCTTCTTTGTTTTTGGTTTTTTGAATATGTACTATATATACAGTATATATATTAAATACTGTGTATACAAATGTGTGTGTGTAATATACAGGTATACATACAGAGTGATTCAAAAAGAATACCACAACTTTGAAAATCTGTATTTAATAAAAAAACATGATGGCACCTTGAGTAATCAATGTGAAGAGCACTTAACAAAGTTTTTTTTTCAGTAGAAAACAAGTTCATAGATGTTCAATATGACCCCCTCCAGACACTCGAGTGACATCAACCTGAAGGTTGTGGTATTCTTTTTGAATCACCCCGTATAATAAATATTACATTTAAAATACAGGTTAGAATGTACATAATATATGAAGGCCTATATAAATACTTTATTAGGGCTGTCAAATGATTTTGAACGCATTAATCAGAGACCAATCAGATTATAGGAATTAAATGGATTAAATTGTAAATAAATGTAATATGTAATATGCCGTGTTGAAATAAAGAATGTATGACAATTTAGTTTAAGTAAACAGACTCTATAGTTTTAAGCTATTGTCTTAACATTCTTGTCATTGATTATTTTAATGTGAAAGTGCAGATTTCAGGTTTCATTCATTTACTGCACTGCTTACACAGAGGAAGTTATGGTTTGGCATACTCACATTGATGTCCAGTGTAGTCTCTAGTAAATGCAATTGAAAGTGCCTTCTTTTTTAGCTTTTAAATGTTGTATTGCAGTTGTAAATGTTATAAATGCAGTTCAAATATTCTCGTAATAATATTCCTATCGATCATACAGGCTGTCACAGTGAGGAAATTTCTCTTGCGTTATATGTAAATGATTCAATAGTGTGATATGCCATAGGCTGTTAAAGGAAAATTACAAGATTTTTATAAAATATAGATTCCCTTTCAACACTTTCTTAACCAGGTGGACCATGCAACATTTTCTGATGTTTGAAAGACCTTGACCTTGTTGGTCTCTTATTGTATTGTTCAGATGTCTTACATTTCATCAACAATTAACAAATTTGTTTAACCAACACTGGAAAGCAGAGGTACAAATATATGAGTTGAACATTGTTATTATTATTTTATTTAGAATTATGTATTGTTATTATCTGAATGCATGTAATTTATTTATATATTTATTTTCACCTTTGAAACCATTTTTTAACCAAGTTTTTTTTACTATATATATATATATATATATTATATATATATATATATATATATATATATATATATATACATATATATATATATATATATATATTTTTTAACATTTAAATCTTTTTATTTTGTTTAGTTTTTAATGTATTTTGTTCTGTGGTTCAAACAAAACCCAATAAATATATTTCGGAAAATTGTGTAATATGCGCCAAACACCCTCGCATATAAAGTATGCATAGGCTAAATACAGTTTGTCTGCGTCCGAAACCGCCTACTACTCAGTAGTTGCTGCATTTGAACTTAAACGTACTACTCGACCGTTAGAAAAGTACATTTTATACAGTATGAGTGTGAGCAGTATGAATGGAATTCAGACATACTACATCCGCCGTTTTGTCATCATCACGTGACCTACCCGTGCCTTTTGCGTCGCTTCACTCTCATTCATGAATTATCTGACAGAAAGGATGTTTGCTTTACTGTTTCATCAACTTATTTTGTTTCAAGAATGTCATTCATGGATCTTCACCTACATTATGTTGAGCCCATGTAAAACTGAATTTGCTCAGAGATTAAAATTTCACATACATACTAGAGAAACCAGCTGTGAACAGAAAACGCAAAACTGTCTATACTGAACTGCATCTTGAGAGTATAATACTGTCAATTTTGTGCCTTTGCAATATGTTGAAATCTGCCACTACAAAGTCATATATGTCAGCATTTGACAGGCTTTGTTGTTGTTCTCAGACATAAAGAGGACGTGGAGGCGCAACAAGATAAGCAAACAGAATCAGAGTTTCAGTTGAGCTGTTATCCACGCAGAGGCAGTACAACACTTTAGAGATCTAACATACACATAAAACATGCAAATGCTTTACAGTGACAATGTGTTTATCCACTTAGTGAAAATGTAGGAGAACTTCTAAACAGTACGGCGATCTTGGAGCACAACACCACAAGCAAGAACACCTGTGCCACCTTTAGAAACATGGTGGGTAATATATACAAAAAATGGTTATACTGTTACCTGCCTCGTTAATAATCAGCATTGGAATACTAAGTTAACGATTTTCTGAAAATATCTCTAAAAATGTCCTATTTTCCATTTTAGTCTATAAAGAGGATCAAACGGGCTGACAGGAAGGGCTCTGAATCAGTGACGGAGGAAAAGTTTGCATTGTTGTTTACCACGGAAATAACCATCACCGGCTGTGAGAGGCCATACAGCCTTCAGGTAGCTGCTCTCCTTGTTTTCCTCATATATGTTAATGTTGTCCATTGTTTCTGAGTGTCAATCATGTCATCAGGATGTCCAATGAAGTTGCTTGTATTTTTGATTAGTGTGTATATATATATATATATATATATATATATATATATATATATATATATATATATATATATATATATATATAAAACATAGAAAATATCAGCTTAATATATCAGTCCCACTAGGAGTTTGACAGACTTTTTATGTTTTGTAGCCCAAAGTGACAGGTTGTATCATGAGAACTAATGTACATAGTATCATTGTTTTATAGGGCACCTATGATGTAAATCATATTTTGTAAGCAGTTTGGACAGAACTGTGTGTATGTATAGTGTGTCCACAGTCATATTGGGATAATATAAAGACAATGGCTGCGTCCGAAACCGCCTACTACTCAGTAGGTACTGTATTTGAACTTAAACGTACTACTTGGCCGTTAGAAATGTACATTCTATACAGGATGAATGTAAGAAGTATGAATGGAATTCGAACGTACTACATACGCTATTTTTTCATGGTCACGTGACCTACCTGCATCAGTTGCATCACTTCACTCCCATTCACGAATTCTCTCGCGGGGCATCATGGGATAGCGGAGTGTGCATATGATGCACACTTCAGATTCTTGCCGGAAGTAGTAAGTCATCCGGGTACTTCTCGCATACTGATTTTTGAATTCTATGAATTTGGAAATACTACTCGGCTCACATACTGATTTTAGCAAACTGTATAGTATGGAAGTATGCAGTTTCGGGCGCAGCCAATAAGTATCTTTTTTTTTTTATTTCTTGACATTAAAATAAGATCCAAATCCCACCCATTTTGAGGCCCACCGCAACATATAATCATATCAACAAGACAGGACATGCACAAAGCAACTGGGATTAAAAGATCTGTTCAGCTGTCTGTGATCGTCAATCATCATCAAATGTGATCAAGAATTAGTTTTACTAGCATTAAAAGCACAGGCATATGCACAAAAACAGCTAAATAGTGTTCAGAGCAGAAAGTCCAATATCCTGATTCTGAAAGGTATAATATATAATCTGATGGGTGTTTTGAGATAAAATTTTACAGACACATTCTGGTGACACAAAAGACTTAAATCTTGAAAAAGAAGTAAATTAGGTACCCTTTAAATTTTTTTTTTGTATGCTTAAAACATGAACAGACTAAACAAAGTTTGCGACCCTGAAGTGTCAGTTGTTGGAACTGAGATTTGTACATCATATAAACTAATGAAGAATAAATAAGTTTGTACAGTCTTTATTTACTTTTCTTTTTTTTGGCATAAAAATAAATACCATAATTTTGACTCATTCAATGTATTGTTAGCCGTTCCACAAATGTACCCATGGAACATAAGTCCAATAATATTCCATTTAGAAATATTATATAATAGACTAGTCCTAAAAGACCACTTTCTTTATAAATACATGTGTGTGTCTCATTTAGCTCATTTGATGATTATTGCATACATTTATAGAGGAATATAAGTCACAGCACATTTCAGATGCTAAAAAATTGGATGCTTTGTGCAGAAACTGTAGTAACTAATTACCCTCTTCTTCTCCCAGACCATCTCTCTTCCTGTGGTTGTAATTGTACACGGTAGTCAGGAAATCAATGCCATGGCCACCATAATATGGGACTGCGCCTTCTCTGAGCCAGTGAGTATTAACCTCTTAAGGCCCAAGGTGTTTTTTTACATGCATTTTTTATTTCTCTTTGCTATTTGGGCTTATTGGAACCTAATTCAAATAAAACCTATGTATCATCTTTTGATATGATGTACTTTTAGAGAAAAATGATGTCCATATATGTGGACTTGTGGTCTGAATTTACATAAAACACTTTTCCTGACTATTTATTAATGCATATATAACATATCAGTTTATTTGAACATGTTTTGACTGTCAGAGAGTAAAAACAGTTTTTCCCCATTTTGGACCGTTAAAAATAGGGTTTGGGACATTTCATATGCTGCAAAACAGTTGAAGGATGACTGTATGTCAGGATGTATGGCAGGATGACTGTATGATGCTGTATGTCTGTAACAAAATATAAAACATTCAAAGTATTTTAAATAGCCACTTAAGAGCTAAAATGTGCTGTTCACGTATGGGGCCACTAAGTCCTAGGACAGGGATATCAAACTCAATTCCTGGAGGACCCCAGACTTGCACAGTTTAGTTCCAACCCTGCTTCAACACACTTACTGGTAGGTTTCAAACAAGCCTGAAGGACTTAATTAGTTTGATCAGGTGTGTTTAATTAGGGTTGGAACTAAACTGTGCAGAGCTGCGGCCCTCCAGGAATTGAGTTTGAAATCCCTGCCCTAGGAGGTTAATGAACATAAACAAAATTGCTCTTTTTTTCTGTTGTCAAACATATTTGTAGGCAAAAACATTTTTTTCATGCATGTGTCCATTAGAGACTTAAGGCTTTTTGGCTTTTTTAAATAGTTTTTTTTAGGTCTAATAGAAAGAAACATCTTATATACTGTTGTATGGGTTATCGCAAGAGGATTGTCAAGTGCAGCTCCTCATAGGTGTTGCCGCTTAGCAGAGTATATAAGCCACACCTGAAGGAGAACAAGCCAGGCTTTAACACTGAGGAGCCACGCGTGGCTAGCATTTAGCTGGTGATTCAGCCACTGTAGCACTGGAACATAAAACCTCCATTCCCTCCATCAGGGAACAACGATCCCCTTCAGATCGAAAACTCAGAGTTATGTCGGAAATGACATTATGGGGAAGAGTATGTAAGGGACACAAATAGTTGAAACTGTTACACACTACTACCCAGGCTTTTTATTACCAGAATAGGGCAATATTTTGAATTTACAAGGAGTCGTAAGAGGATCATAACCTAGCTAACTGTAGGTTAGGGATATTTATGCTACAACAGAACATTGGGAAAGGGTGCCAGTCTCAAGGTATAGGATGCTGTAGAGGCTACTATCTACTGAAATAAGAAAACTTTGAGACAATACTCAAATATGGGCTAGCCCTTATCTAGGGGGAGCTCTACATATGAGCAAGTTAGCTGGTAGGGAAGACACTGGTCCATCTTATGAAGGACTGTGGCTGACTAATGCGTATGGGATCACTGAGCAGGGATCGCACATAGCAGGCACTAATCTCCAAAACTTTGGTTGACCAAAGGGACATACCAGACAATGTAACAGGCCAAGCACTTGGCTCCTCCAGCGAGTGTTGGAGGAATTCTCTAGACTTTGCCAGATGGGGAACTACTAGCAGAGCAGAATAAGCGCACACATCTCTATGTTAGGGAGAATGGCGCAGCAAACATTTTTCAACACCAAGCTTAGTTTCCTCCTGATTGGCCGGTGTTACCATGCAGTCAGGAGGAAACCTGCTCCACTCAAACATTGTTCAATCTCATGAATGTCGAAGATGTCTGTTAGAGTGCTTGTTATAGGAGGAGGTGACACTCCATGAGTGTGCTCTCACCCCCAGGGGACATGGCTCTCTGTGGAATTGATATGCAAGGGCGATGGAATTCAGTTCATTGAGCCAACCTCTGTTTGTCTGCACTTCCCTTCTGCCAACCACCATAACAGACGAAGAGCTGCTCAGAGGATCTTAAGCTCTTTGTGCTGGCATACATATGAAGGTGAAGTGCGCAAACAGGGCACAGCAATGAAAGGGCTGCATCTGCCTCCTTTGCAGGCAGCACTTGCAGGTTTACTGTGTGATCTCTAAAGGAAGTAGTACTGTAAGAACCTTGGGCGCATGGTTGAGCCAGAGTGTCAGGATAACATGAGTAGTCCAGGCCAAATTCCAGGCATGATTCGCTGACAGAAAATCAGAGTGAAATGAATTCAGGTGAAGCAAACAGGAAGACCTGGAGCTCTCCGAAAGGCTCCCATATCAGCTGGACCGCACTGGGGTGGAGTCTCCATTCTCCTAATAGTATGACCTGCAGTGAGCGTACACTCATTGCGTAAATGGCATGCAGTGAATTCAACCATGTGTAATTCCAAAGGAGCAGATGCGACGCGAGAGTTTACCTCCCAGGTGGTTGATATATGCACCCGCTGCCTTACTAACCAGTTTGTGTCTCCCCTCTCATGCTGATTGAGACTGGCTGAGAGCAAGAAACTCTGCCAATAGCCCTAGGCACTAGAAATGCCAAAGCAGCCGGAGTTTGGTTGCGAACCTGCAGCTACATGCTCATTTACAGCACCCCAATATGAGCTGGTAACATCCGCTATAATAACATGCATCCAGTAGCTGAGTGTAACCAAATGTCATACAAAGGCCGCACAGTGGAGTGAACGTCACTCAGCATGTGCCTGTGTGTCATGTACATCTGAGGACCTGATCGTGAAGCCAGCCAGCTGCCAATGCCATATACTCCAGCAGCCTCTGAAAATCTTCCACTGTTTTACCTTCCAAATTTTGTCAGACAGGGCAGCACTAGCCCAGAGATCGAGTCCAGGGGAGAGCCCAATAGAAAACGACATCAAAAAAAAGAAACAACGATAAGAAATTTTGAACCTGACTTCATCCAATGTTCAGATTGTTACACTAGAATTGTATGCAAATGATTGTATATTTAATGAATAATGCCTCAATCTTTGAAAGTCTTAATGTTATCGATCAGAGAAGTACAGTGGAAACATTAGTTTTTATTTTTATTCACCTGCAGTGTCTTGTCCTGATGTTTTGTGAACAAATAGACATTGTGCACCCTGTCCTGTGATGATTTCAGAACAGGATACCATTCCTCGTTCCGGAGCGTGTGTCCTGGCAACAGATGTGTGGGGCTCTTAGCAGTAAGTTCATGTCTGAGGTCCAGACGACCCGGGGCTTGGACCCATTAAACCTTCGCTTTCTGGGCCAGAAGATCTTTGATCAACCTGATCACCCTGGAGATTTCGAAAACATGCTTGTTTCCTGGGCTCAATTCAACAAGGTAACACTAACATGCAATTTACATATCGTTTATGTGCATTACTATATTTTAGCATTTCATCATACCTCTATGGGAACAATTAAGAGACCAGTTAAAAATTTGAAAAGATTTACGACTTATAGTTATGATTTTGAGTAAAACATATTTCTTTCATTCTTTAAATTACAGATGACATTACATTGTAATTTTAACAAAAAATGTTGTCTTTTAAATAACTTTTGTTGCACAAAATATAATAAAATGCCATTTATAACTCAAAGAAGGTTTTCAAATAGTTGTATCTCTATTTTTAACCAAATTTTGTCCAATTCGAACAAACTATACATAAGTTAAAAGCTTATTTGTTCAGCTTTCAGAAGATAAATCATAATATAAAATCACATATAATCATAATACAAATCATAGTTTCAAATATTTTACCTTTCTGGCTGGTTTTGTGGTCTAGTGTCACATATATCACACATTTTACTCAGACTCATACCTAATTAATATAGAAAATCTCTTGTGTTTTCCCATAGCTATCTATTCATTAGCTGTCTGTTCAGTATGCTGGCAGAATGCACAAGAATGAGTATAAATGAAATCCAGTTATGAAAATTGTTTTTTATTTCTTTGTTTTTGTAGGTATTTAAATGAATATTCTATGTGATTAGTCGTAAGTTATGCTTAGTGATTTTATTAGGAGTGGATAATATAATATCATATACAACTATTTTATACTTGGTCATATTGACTATTATGTACTGACAAATTAATTATCATATTGTGGAAATTATATACTGACTGACACTGACTATTATGGCCTGTTTCCACTGAGTGGTACGGTATGGTTGGGTTTGGTACGCTTTTATGGCCGTTTTCAACAGGGTACCAAAAGGCGAAGCTAGATGCGCAGGTTTGTAATTGGTTAAATTTCAGAGACTGTAAAGCTCTGTTTATGTTCATATATGTTTTATTTATTGTTTTATTTTATATAACCACAGATGTTACAGTAGGATATTTCGCATTATCATTGATCTGCAGCTATAATCAAATGCTGTTCATAGAAAGGTTAGTAATTAACATTATACATAAGTATTTATGTATATAAATAATTTGTTTAGTAAGAAGTGCTTCTCATACAATATTAGAACTTTCATTGAGAACGACGTCGACTGCAACTTTATGTCGACCACCACGCCTACCAAAAGGGAAACACAAGCTTGATAAGGGTGACCTGTACTGTACTGTACCACATAGTGTAAACGAGACATTATATACTGAGAATGGTTCAATTTGATGAACAATAACATTTGTGTTCTTATCTTGTTTTATTTTTGCTTAGATATTTACTTTTTTAATACTCAAGTACAGTTGAGTCCGATTTTACTTATATTTTGCCAAATACTTTTACTTTTATTTGAGTAGAACTGACTGCAGTATCTTTCACTTGTATAATTTATTGGTACTGTTTACACCACTGGTTTAGAAATTATTATCATAAACATCAGTGCAGTTTTGGACAAGTGGTGCTAGAAGGTTTGGGTTAGAGACTCCAAGTTTGCTTTGGTTATTGTTTTAAAAAAGTGATAATAAATAAGTAAAATAAGTAAATATTTGAAGTCTTGCCAAGAAAATAATAGCATATTCAGTATTTTATTATATTGTTAAATTAAATTATAACCTTATGCACAAATGACTAAATAATGAAGTCTTAGTTTCAGTAGGGATTTTTTTTTGGCTGGTGGATTGGTGTGAATGATTATTTCTGGTACTGTTTTATCACAGGAAGTTCTGCCTGGTCGAAACTTCACCTTCTGGCAGTGGTTTGAAGGGGCAATAGACCTTACAAAGAGATGCCTACGAGACTATTGGACAGATGGGTAAAGTTACAATTACTCAAGTTTCTTTTCCAGTTTTAAGAGACTTATAAATAAGATTAGATATTAGGAGAACTAGACATCTATCTCTCATTACCTGTGCAGATTGATCTTCGGCTTTATTGGAAAACAGTACATCCACTGCATGCTACAGGATAAAACCAACGGCTTCTTCCTTCTGCGCTTCAGTGACTCAGAAATCGGTGGCATCACCATTGCATATGTGGAGCCCACTGAAAGTAAGGCTAAAATATTCTAATTACATGATGCTCAACGGATTGGTTGTGTTAATGTATATGTTTTTCTTATGTTTTTATAAGTCTCTTGCTGACCAAAACCATTTTGTAAAATATTGTAATTGTGTGTTTTGTTTTGTTTTTGCGATTATTGGATTAAATTGAGATTTAATTTGCAATTATTTTTTATGCTCATTATCTTCTGTAGGCTATAAGACATGTTATAAATCGTTTTATTGTATATCAAGGCAAGGCAAGTTTATTTATATAGCACATTTCATACACAGTGGCAATTCAAAGTGCTTTACATAAACAGGAATAAAAGAGAAAAGTATAAATAAAATAAAAACAAATCATATAAAATCAGATGAAATCAGCATTAAGACAGATTTTCATATTCCAAAACACCAGTGTATCATATTTTCTTACTTTACTCTGGCACTTCCCCATTCTGGTGATCACCCCCTCTCTGTGGACTTTTTCAGTACCTATCAATCTATAAATGTCTCCAACAGATTAAATTTTTCACCTAAGATCGAAAAGTTAAGCTTTACAGCTCTAATTTTTGTTCCCCCCAATTTCAACTTCCTTTTAGAAGTAAATCACACGTCCCTGATTTCTACCCCCTCCCGGGAATAGATTACTTTAGCTAGCCAAACGTAATAAAAGGTATTGATCTCAGCCAGACGCCAGGGACTTTAAAATCATCTGTGGTGAGTCACTTTCGCTGTTATCCTACAGAGACAGATCTACCAGTATGGGGATGGCCCGAGTTAAATCTTTAACTGCCCAATCAGATACAGTTTTTCCATATTCCAAAACACTGTTGTATCATATTTTCTCACTTTACTCTGGGACTTCCCCATTCTGGTCATCAAACACAACATTTGTGCTGTACAATTAATAATAATATTCATTAAATAAATAGTTCAGTATTGGCCTAAATAAATATTAACCATTATAATTAATTATATTTTAAGTTTAGTTTTATCAGTTTATTAGTTAACTAAATAATTGATCAAAAGCCATCACTTCACTACTTTGCATCAACAATAATTTACTTTAGCAAAATGCACATGTAAAGAACTGTGGAATGGAGAGCTTCAATAACCTGAGCAGTGCTGCTTACAGAAACAAACGTTTGCTCTGTGTCCCTTTTTGTTTTGCTTAGACGGAGGCAGGAGAGTCCAGAATATTCAGCCTTTCACCAAAAAGGATCTGGACTCAGCTGGCCTTGGGGATCGCATACGGGACATTAGCTGCATCAGTCATGTATATCCAGGCATTGCAAAGAACGAAGCATTTAAGAAATACTTTACAGGCAAGTAACCAGGTGTTTTTAAGAGAGTGGCTCTCGTTCACAATGCAAGAGCAATTAATGAATTGCTCAATGTTAAAGCCTGTGTTGGTTTTCTTTACAGAAACACATATTCTTTCACACACTCTTCAAAAGCAGCATTTGGTCAAATTAGCAGTTTAACTAATGTTGGATTATGGGGATTTAGTTTACAGATCAGCTTTAAAAGCTCTCCTTCACAAACTTGATGTTATTTACTTTACCATGCAGCAATTTGTTTTGTTACTTGTGCGCTATTTAATACTCATCAATGTCAACTGTATTCTTTGTGTCCCTGCCGCTTAGTATCTGCTTTTTATGTTGCCTCTTGACCAGGTCGACCTGGCTCTCAATTGACTTACCTGGTTAAATGAAGGTTATTAATTAAATAAAGGTTATTAAATGAGTCATTCACAAACCCAGTTCAAACACAACGAACACCTTACTGATTCACATTTACATGAGCCAGTGTACAATTGAGTCTCGACCACAAAACCAGTCATAAGGGTCAATTTTTGGAAATCTTATTCATCTGAAAGCTGGATAAGATTCCCATTGATGTTTGATATATTAGTATAGGACAATATTTGGCCAAAAATCTGGAATCTGAGGGTTAAAAAAAATCTAAATAGGGTCTAGGGTCACAATTGTGAATTAAATTAACAGATTTATGTGTCATAAAAATAATTTGTGTCTCAATTTATGTATTTTTTCTTGTGTTGTGAAACAGTTCCCTCCGCTCCTAATGCTGATGGATACCTGCCTTTCAAACTTACAACAGTTGTCAACGCGTAAGTATTTATTTTGCTGTAAAAATTGCAAAGATTTTATTTTCATGTATTTTACATAGCCATTTGTATATGTTAAAAAAGCAAATCTGGGTGTAGAGTGCAGAATTAGAAAATTGAAATAAGTCTGTGACAAAATTGTGTTTTCTTTCATGTTTAGAGGAGATGTTAGCATACCCTCTGAGAATATCTCTATGAATTTTATTTCACCATCTACGTCTCATGCTTATGGGCACGACATGTGAGTATTGAAGTAATTATATATTTGTTAAAGCCAGAAATTGCTGTATAGTTAATTTTACTAGTCTTCATTGTGCTGTGTCTAAAATACCTCTTTCCGTCAACAGGAATCAGGACATATATAATCAGTAAGTATGATTATACTCTGGAAATTCACTCGCATCAGTATGCTCATGTAGGACTGGAACTATGCAGTAGTCAGATCACATAAACCTAGACACATTAACAACAAGCTTTTGAGTCTTTTAAGAGACTATCTTTAATTGTCAACTTGTTTGCTGAAAGAGACCTTTATAATATTTAATTGATACAGTACATGTTGGGCCAGCTGGCCAAAGTTGGCCCATGGTAACCTTTGATTTGGCCCGTCAACCAATCAGAGAAGAGATAGACAAATGATGGGGAAGGTTAAGGCAAATTCCTCAAACAGAGATCGTCATTTCTAATTTTACATAACCTTTTGTTTGTTTGTTTATTTGCTGAGCTATAAAAAAAAACTGAAATGAAACGTTTCAATTAAATGTGAATTAATGAGAAATTTTAAAGGGTAATGAAACCCTAAACACGTGTCTTTAGATGTTTACAGATATTCTGTGCATCCGGAAAGTATTCATTGCTCTTCACTTTTCCCACATTTTTTTATGTTACAGCCTTATTTCAAAATAGATTAAATTCATTTATTTCCTCAAAATTTTACACACAATACTCCATAATGACAATGTGAAAAAAGATTTTTTGAAATTGTTGCAAATTTATTACAAATAAAAAATCTGAAAAATCACATGTACATAAGTATTCACAGCCTTTGCTCTATACTTTGTTGATGCAACTTTGGCAGCAATTACAGCCTCAAGTCTTTTTGAATATGATGCCACAAGCTTGGCACACCTGTCTTTGGGAATTTTTGCCCATTCCTCTTTGCAGTACCTCTCATGCTCTATCAGGTTGGATGGGAAGCGACGGCGTAAAGCCGTTTTCAGATCTCTCCAGAGATGTTCAATAGGATTTAGATCTGGGCTCTGGCTGGGCCACTCAAGGACATTTACCGAGTTGTTGTGAAGCCACTGTATTGATATTTTGGTGGTGTGCTTTGGGTCATTGTCCTGCTGGAAGATGAATCATCGCCCCAGTATATATATATGTATATATATATATATATATACATATATATATATATATATATATATATATATATATATATATATATATATATATATATATATATATCCAAATATTTGTATGAGTAATTATCACCTAGCTTGTTGTATAAACATTCTGTCAATGGCTTAAATTCTAAGGGTAATTGTGATAATGTACTATAGTTTCAATTAAAATGAGGTGTTTTATGAGCCTTTCAATAATTATGATGCCAGGAAATGCTGACTAGAACTAAAACCTGAACCATAGCATCCATGTTAATGTTTGACTGCTTCACTTCTGTTCATTGTAACTGTTACCCTTTTCAGACATCCCAATCGTTGTACGCCTTCATATAGTATGCCAGATGACATCATGCCTCCTCAACCAATTTACCCAACAGACATGTGAGTATCACACATATTGCTATTTCCTGTAAATCCTTACATTAAATACACGCTTCACCCAGAAATGTCAATTCTGTCATCAATTGCTCACCCGTCTTAAAACTGCATGATTTTTGTGAAATGTAAATATAATAATAATAAAACAGAGTGTAAGTCAGCTGGCTCCAATGACAATTCACAGTGATTCCCAATAATTATTACAACTAACAACAAAAAAGTAGTTTGTATTCTTAATACGCTACAAACCATCTTCAAATTTTTTTCTTTTTTTACAATTTATTGTGCAATAACTTGCTGTGTCTATTTTTTCACAAAAAATGATTTTCGGTAGTATAATAGCTGTTATCCAATTTTTCTTTTACACATGCATTGTTTTTCAGTTTCTTATCTGACTGTCATCCAGTTTAGTGCTGACCTCTTGTGCACAAAGTAGTACGATTGAAAAAAGACAAATCAGGAAGCGCATGTAAAATAGCTACAAAATACAGTTATTTCTTACTGAATTCTGATTTAAAATGTAGCCAGTTGATTTTTGCTATATAAAGAGTTTTTTCAATCTTCTATGACCTGCACTTCTTGTAATGATTGACAGATCAAGCATCTAGTTTACACCGAAACGAGGCACCAAAATCTGCATTCTGAATGGGTCCAAGTATATATCGGTCATTAAATGCCACTGCCACTGCATTAATTTATCCAACCGTACTTCTGAGCCACATCTTGAAGTAAACAAAACTTTCTGCAAACGGTCAAAATCGTTGTTCCAGAGAGCTTTTGTGATCGGGTTTTGGAGAAAGGTTTCTACTGAAACTATTGTCAGTCAGTTCATTTATGACTTATGACTTTAAGGGCAGCATGGTGGCTCAGTGGTTAGCACTGTCCCCTCACAGCAAGAAGGTCGCTGGTTCGAGTCCTGGCTGTACTAGTTGGCATTTCTGTGTGGAATATACATGTTCTCCCCATTTTCACGTGAGTTTCTTCTGGGTGCTCCGGTTCCCCCCACAGTTCATAGGTGAATTGGATAAACTAAACTGGCCACCGTGGGATTGTGTATGGATGTTTCCCAGTACTAGGTTGTTTTACTCTTATTTATTTTAGTGGGTTATAACTCTTGAGTATTTATCCTTCCCTGTGATTTTTTTTCTTTCTATTTTAACAGTAAAATATGCTAAACAAACACTACATCTTGGTAAAACAAATGAAAACAATCAATTTAGATAGCATTTTACATTGGTTGTCCCCAATCTCTTTGTTTTATTCTTTAATTTAAACATGAGAATCAATTATAAAATACATATCTATTATCCATATTTTATCTAGTACTATACCTTTTGCAGGATTTAGTTGGGAGGCAGGTCCTTCTAAATGGACAGCGGTTAAATACACACTCTTAACAAAAAAAACAAAAACACACAATCGTCACATTAAGAAAAAAAGCCACAAAAAAAGTTTCTTCTGTGGCATCACTATGAAAACACCCTTTCAGAACTTTTGTTTTTAAGAGTGCTGTAGGAATTTAAAGTGTAAACAGGCAGGAACCAGATGAAAACACCTTTATTTAAGGTGGCATGAGTAAAGTTCCTTTATGTTTATGTAAAACTAACTCTAAAGGTCAATGTAATGATTGTGATGTTTATGATTGAAGTCATATTTTTGTCTCTGTATTAGTTTATTCCTTTAACTGCCACACCAAGAAAAGAATTTGGATCGCATTTATTAACTCCTAATGTTGCTAGTTAACACACTAAATGCATTTGTTTTCAACACATCCCATAATTTCTAAAATATCAACCTCTACAAAATGGTAGATATGTCGGTTTATGGTGTTCTAATTTACTATGACCTTTTATATGAAGCTGCTTTGGCACAGTCTACATTGTAAAAGCACTATACAAATAAAGGTGAATTGAATTTAATTGAAAGTATTGGAATTAATACAGATACTATGAAAATATGAAGTGTAAGACCAATATATTCAAAAACATAATCAAAATAAAACATTGTTGAATACTAAATCATCTTTATTTTTTGAAGTATGCCATAAAATATTTCAGATTCTCATTTAACATGTTTTCTTATCTTTTTACAATAAAACCAAAATCAGATGTACTGTAGTAGTGCAACAGAATTATGATTTTTTATTTTTATTTATTTATTTATTTTTTTGTAAACCAACAATGCTGTGTGTGTAAACCATTAATTAAACCAGTCATTCTTTTAATGACTTTAACAGTGATTATTTAAAACAGTCAAAATATAGTCAACAATTTGGTAGAGCAGGCAGTTAAAGGGTTATTATCAGTGCGCACTGCAGTTTTGGCTCTTTGAGGCAGAATAGATTGGCTGTCAGTGTTTTATTTGTTCATCAAAAGACAGAAAAAAAACATTCTGAAATTGATTCTGCTATTTAAAATGGTTTTAGAGTTGCATCTCTGTTGTTGTCATTATAGTTATTACTTTCGACATTCTTTATTGTCCACAAGTGGAAATTTCTCTTTGGCTTCACCCCATAATTACATCATTCACATCACATATATCACAAAAACACAAGGAACACAAATACATTTAATATCATTGCATAAATCACATTTCATACAAATTAACTCAATTAACTTATAGTCTGAATAGACATTAAATAACAAAACTTTGACTTTTGGGTGAACTGTCTTGTTAATGTTTAGCTATTAATAACAAAGCATTCTCATCTGTATTTTTTCACCAACAGGCAGGTAAACCCCCCTGACGAATTCTCAGAAATGGAGGAATTTGAGGGACTTCTGTCATCTATCTAACAAAACACCAGCAAAGAGCTTCGCTAGAGGTACAGTCCCCCTGTTCTTGTTGGAGAAAGACTATCAGATGACTTGGTGCTCTATGGAGAGCAACTCTCACGCCCTAAAAGAAACATTACCCTTTTTTCCCAAAACAAGTGTATCTATAAGGATTTACTTTGCTTAAATTTGAATCGTCAATGGAAAATGATCACATGGATTGTTTTTATTCAGCTCCTGCACAAAAAAAAAAAAAACACACTAAAGTGCAGTTTAGAGGACCAGTGTGTTTGACTCGGTAATCATAGTGAATATCTAATAGGCAATTGTGTTCAGTTCTATAGAGGTTTCAAAAGTAGTTGCATTTTCTATTGCATTAAGACAGACCAAATAGATTTGAATAACACATTTTACATTTGATGCTGAAAAAACAAATCTCAGTGTGTGTCACCAGATATTATCACAATTGTATTCATGAATCTAAAGATGAGATGCTGAAAGAGAATAGCATCACAGTGCTCTTTTATACATAAGTA